>NC_134882.1:55448499-55450999 GCF_041734735.1 Babylonia areolata | reverse complement strand
TGGGATGGGATGGGATGTGGTGTTTGTGTGTGTGTGAATGTGTGTGAGTGTGTGTGCGTATGTGTGTGTGTTTGTGAATGATTTTGTGTGAATGCGTATGTGTGTATATGTGTTTGTGTGTTTGTGAATGAGTGAATGAGTGTGTATGTGTGTTTGTGTGTGCATGTGCATGTGTGAGTGTGTGTGTGTCTGTGTCTGTGTGTGTGTGTGCGCGCGCGCGCGTGCGTGTGTGTGTGTGTGTGTGTGTGTGTGTGTGTGTGTGCGTGTGTGTGTGTGTGTGTGTGTGTGTGCGTTAAGACATGAAAACAGAAGGACAGACAGATTATATGTATTATGCAGTTAGGGACAGAGACGTAAGATGGCTATATTGATACATGGAGTAGAGACGTGAGATGTCTACATTGATACATGCAGTAGGGACAGAGACGTGAGATGTCTACATTGATACATGGAGTAGGGACAGAGACGTGAGATGTCTACATTGATACATGCAGTAGGGACAGAGACGTGAGATGTCTACATTGATACATGCAGTAGGGACAGAGACGTGAGATGTCTACATTGATACATGCAGTAGGGACAGAGACGTGAGATGTCTACATTGATACATGCAGTTAGGGACAGAGACGTGAGATGTCTACATTGGTACATGCAGTAGGGACAGAGACGTGAGATGTCTACATTGATACATGCAGTAGGGACAGAGACGTGAGATGTCTACATTGATACATGCAGTAGGGACAGAGACGTGAGATGTCTACATTGATACATGCAGTTATGGGCAGAGACGTGAGATGTCTACATTGATACATGCAGTAGGGACAGAGACGTGAGATGTCTACATTGATACATGCAGTAGGGACAGAGACGTGAGATGTCTACATTGATACATGCAGTAGGGACAGAGACGTGAGATGTCTACATTGATACATGCAGTAGGGACAGAGACGTGAGATGTCTACATTGATACATGCAGTTAGGGACAGAGACGTGAGATGTCTACATTGATACATGGAGTTAGGGACAGAGACGTGAGATGTCTACATTGATACATGGAGTAGGGACAGAGACGTGAGATGTCTACATTGATACATGCAGTAGGGACAGAGACGTGAGATGTCTACATTGATACATGCAGTAGGGACAGAGACGTGAGATGTCTACATTGATACATAGAGTTAGGGACAGAGACGTGAGATGTCTACATTGATACATGCAGTAGGGACAGAGACGTGAGATGTCTACATTGATACATGGAGTTAGGGACAGAGACGTGAGATGTCTACATTGATACATGGAGTTGGGGACAGAGACGTGAGATGTCTACATTGATACATGGAGTTAGGGACAGAGACGTGAGATGTCTACATTGATACATGCAGTAGGGACAGAGACGTGAGATGTCTACATTGATACATGGAGTTAGGGACAGAGACGTGAGATGTCTACATTGATACATGGAGTAGGGACAGAGACGTGAGATGTCTACATTGATACATGGAGCAAACACGCAGCTACTTAAGTATGATATTTTGTTGGGGACTGAAGTTAAAGCACTTCTAACAGTGAGACGGATCCAATGACCAGGATCGATTTTTTTTTTTTTTTTTTTTTTTGAATGTCAGTGAAAGCAAACGAAGCATTTTTGGATAAATTCCACATCATTCACGAAATGTTTCCGTTCTTTCTTTTCTGTTCTTTTTTAACAGCATCGGCCCAACATCAACGTCCGCAAAAAAAAAAAAATAAACAAAAAAAAAGACCGGGAGGTGGAGGTTTGAAGGGTTTTGGAAGGGGGGTGGCAGTTTTCGTATCCTACACCGCTACGTACCCGCACAACCCCGTCAGCGGGAAAGCCCTTTTCAACACCTGTCTGCACGTGACTCGAAAGACATCAGTCTGGCGTTATCTCCGGCAAACGTTTCGCGACCTTTTGTCTTGTGCTAAAAACGTCGCACCGGGAAACCCCGATTTCCACGAAACTGGAGACCTGTGGCTAATCGACAAACTGTCATCGAGTAATGACGGCTATCTGGGTAAAATCCGTGAAAATTGAATGAAAAATCTGTTAGCAGGAGAGCTGTGGTTCGCATCACTCTGCAAAGCTGGCAGTGGGTTAAACCATAACACAGACACTGACACTCTGACAGTTACATGGGGGAGGAGAGACAGACAGACAGACAGAAACAGAGACAGAGAGAGACAGAGAGACAGACAGAGCGACAGAGAGACAGAGACAGACACAGACACGGACAGACAGACAGAGACATACAGACACACAGACAGACACACAGATAGACACAGAGACACAGACACAGACAGACAGAGAGAGAGACAGGCAGACAGAGATCGAAAGACCGAGAAAGAGACAGACCGACAGGCAGAGGGAGAGACGGAAAGACAGAGAAACACACACCGACAAAGAGAGAGACAGACAGACAGAGAGATAGAACGAGAGAGATATTACAATTAATTTATAGACACACACACACACACACAC
>NC_134882.1:55390999-55443499 GCF_041734735.1 Babylonia areolata | reverse complement strand
TGTTGTTTTTCCAAAGATTAGTCCTTTTATTAACTAAAACAACACACAACACAACCCAGTTCTGTGGACAGAGACAGACATCGAGAAAGGGATGGGAGGAGAGGGGGGCACACCACAACTACACACAGAAGGGAGCATAGTAGGGGTACAGACAGACATCGAGAAAGGGATGGGAGGAGAGGGGGAGGGGGGCACACCACAACTACACACAGAAGGGAGCATAGCAGGGGTACAGACAGACAGCGAGAAAGGGATGGGAGGAGAGGGGGGCACACCACAACTACACACAGAAGGGAGCATAGCACGGGTACAGACAGACAGCGAGAAAGGGATGGGAGGAGTGGGGGCACACCACAACTACACACAGAAGGGAGCATAGTACGGGTACAGACAGACAGCGAGAAAGGGATGGGAGGAGAGGGGGGCACACCACAACTACACACAGAAGGGAGCATAGCACGGGTACAGACAGACAGCGAGAAAGGGATGGGAGGAGAGGGGGGCACACCACAACTACACACAGAAGGGAGCATAGCACGGGTACAGACAGACAGCGAGAAAGGGATGGGAGGAGAGGGGGGCACACCACAACTACACACAGAAGGGAGCATAGCACGGGTACAGACAGACATCGAGAAAGGGATGGGAGGAGAGGGGGGGGGTACACCACAACTACACACAGAAGGGAGCATAGCAGGGGTACAGACAGACAGCGAGAAAGGGATGGGAGGAGAGGGGGGGGGCACACCACAACTACACACAGAAGGGAGCATAGCACGGGTACAGACAGACATCGAGAAAGGGATGGGAGGAGAGGGGGGGAGGGGGCACACCACAACTACACACAGAAGGGAGCATAGCACGGGTACAGACAGACATCGAGAAAGGGATGGGAGGAGAGGGGGGGAGGGGGCACACCACAACTACACACAGAAGGGAGCATAGCAGGGGTACAGACAGACATCGAGAAAGGGATGGGAGGAGAGGGGGGGAGGGGGCACACCACAACTACACACAGAAGGGAGCATAGCAGGGGTACAGACAGACAGCGAGAAAGGGATGGGAGGAGAGGGGGGGAGGGGGCACACCACAACTACACACAGAAGGGAGCATAGCACGGGTACAGACAGACATCGAGAAAGGGATGGGAGGAGAGGGGGGGAGGGGGCACACCACAACTACACACAGAAGGGAGCATAGCAGGGGTACAGACAGACAGCGAGAAAGGGATGGGAGGAGAGGGGGGGGGGCACACCACAACTACACACAGAAGGGAGCATAGTACGGGTACAGACAGACAGCGAGAAAGGGATGGGAGGAGAGGGGGGCACACCACAACTACACACAGAAGGGAGCATAGCAGGGGTACAGACAGACATCGAGAAAGGGATGGGAGGAGAGGGGGGCACACCACAACTACACACAGAAGGGAGCATAGTACGGGTACAGACAGACAGCGAGAAAGGGATGGGAGGAGAGGGGGGCACACCACAACTACACACAGAAGGGAGCATAGCACGGGTACAGACAGACAGCGAGAAAGGGATGGGAGGAGAGGGGGGCACACCACAACTACACACAGAAGGGAGCATAGCACGGGTACAGACAGACAGCGAGAAAGGGATGGGAGGAGAGGGGGGCACACCACAACTACACACAGAAGGGAGCATAGCACGGGTACAGACAGACATCGAGAAAGGGATGGGAGGAGAGGGGGGGGGTACACCACAACTACACACAGAAGGGAGCATAGCAGGGGTACAGACAGACAGCGAGAAAGGGATGGGAGGAGAGGGGGGGGGCACACCACAACTACACACAGAAGGGAGCATAGCACGGGTACAGACAGACATCGAGAAAGGGATGGGAGGAGAGGGGGGGAGGGGGCACACCACAACTACACACAGAAGGGAGCATAGCACGGGTACAGACAGACATCGAGAAAGGGATGGGAGGAGAGGGGGGGAGGGGGCACACCACAACTACACACAGAAGGGAGCATAGCAGGGGTACAGACAGACATCGAGAAAGGGATGGGAGGAGAGGGGGGGAGGGGGCACACCACAACTACACACAGAAGGGAGCATAGCAGGGGTACAGACAGACAGCGAGAAAGGGATGGGAGGAGAGGGGGGGAGGGGGCACACCACAACTACACACAGAAGGGAGCATAGCACGGGTACAGACAGACATCGAGAAAGGGATGGGAGGAGAGGGGGGGAGGGGGCACACCACAACTACACACAGAAGGGAGCATAGCAGGGGTACAGACAGACAGCGAGAAAGGGATGGGAGGAGAGGGGGGGGGCACACCACAACTACACACAGAAGGGAGCATAGTACGGGTACAGACAGACAGCGAGAAAGGGATGGGAGGAGAGGGGGCACACCACAACTACACACAGAAGGGAGCATAGCAGGGGTACAGACAGACATCGAGAAAGGGATGGGAGGAGAGGGGGGGAGGAGGCACACCACAACTACACACAGAAGGGAGCATAGCAGGGGTACAGACAGACATCGAGAAAGGGATGGGAGGAGAGGGGGGCACACCACAACTACACACAGAAGGGAGCATAGCAGGGGTACAGACAGACATCGAGAAAGGGATGGGAGGAGAGGGGGGCACACCACAACTACACACAGAAGGGAGCATAGCAGGGGTACAGACAGACATCGAGAAAGGGATGGGAGGAGAGGGGGCACACCACAACTACACACAGAAGGGAGCATTAGTCTAGTAATTCTGTGAGAAAAAGTGGCCGAACCTCAAAATAATTGCAAGAAAACGTTTTTTTGGCTCTACGTGTTCAGAATTTTTCGCTCTATCACCCGTAAAAAATCGAAGATAATCGAACGTCAGATACGATCAGGAAAATTAAATAAAGAAAAATAAATAGGCTGAGATGGAAGAAAAAGTACACCATACTTTTTTGCTGCCGCAGCTTGTCATTCGCGCCTTGTCAAGTCGGGCTCTGCGGGCAGGCCTGGTTCCTCCCCGCGCTTTCTCACTCCGTGCAGTGAAACCTGTTTCGTACTTCCCTGACCGTAGTGAATGTTTTACGTTGATTTGTTAGCAATTAGTGATTCCGGAATAATAAAACTTACTTATAACTGTCAATTGAATCAGTTACTGAACTGTTATAACAGTTATCTTGTTCCTAATTTGCATCTAGACAGACAACACGAAAGTGGCGTTGAAGAAAGGTTCACATGTTGCCTTCGCAAAATGTGGTGTTGAAGTATGGTGAACCATGCGCTTAAAAAAATATTTTACTGAAGAAATTACAATATTCAACGAATAAGTTGTTCTGTGTACTTCAAGACGGTGATTTCCGTAATTTTTAGTATTCTAAATTCAGGGACCCATTTGTACGAATAGGAAATTACCCTTCAAAACAGTTCAGTTCACGTCCGTCCAAGACTCATTACAAATGAACAGAGAATATAAACTGATGTATGAATCTGGTGAAAAGACAAATGGTTGAGTAACAAGTGTCCTCAGTTACCTCAACTCGATCACTGACGATTGAATGAAAGCATGTGCAGGTTTGGAGACTACTTAATTTGTTTTTCTCTTCGTTCTGGCTGGAGCATTTCTATCTTGAGCGGAGCACTAGACGATTTCGTTCCAGGCCTTGCCTGCTGTTTTAATCTCCTCTTCCACACAGTTCTTTTCCATGTGTCCACTGGTCTGCTTCTGTTTCCTTTCCAGTCTATTCCCTTGTTGTGCCCATCTGAGGCTGTCTCCAAGACAAAATTCATTTTGCCTTAAGGCAAGTTTTCTACAACATGGTACGGACCCCCCGCGGGTACAATTTAACGTGAAGGTTAAGTCATCTTCGTATTCAAGACACGCTCAGTGCACTCAGGCAGCCAAACCATTGTCAGTATTTCAAAATACCGGTGATTCCCTTCTGCGCATGCTCTTTTACTTCTCACCGCACCAATGTGTCGAGAGAGTTCGCAAAACGCTTGCTAACCGCAAAGCACGCCTGTTTTCCCTCATCAAAAACGATGCTACAAAAGATTCCGCCATGTTTACCGCTGATTCGTGGGCAGGTTGTAATGGCCAATTTGCCATTAGGTTTTACGACACGCGGGTCGACTCGAGTGTTCCTGAATACCGGATACTGCTTACCCTCGGGCAGTTTGCCTTGCCTCAGGTAGATTTGCCCTGTCGGTACACGTTTACCGCAGGCACGACAGTTCCCAAGGGCAGGGTTGCATTCATCCTCAGAACGTGGCCCAGCCGCCTCCAGCAACTTTGATTCACATCGTATGTGCTGTCATGCCTGTGCTCTGCTCACATCTTTGCTGGCTGGTGACAGGCTGTTCACGGTGAATTCTGAGGATTCCACGGTGACACCCTCAAAAGAGAGAGAACGTGGATGCATGAAAAACGTGTCAAATTCACCATGAGAGGAGTGAAAATTCACAGGACAGCACGCAGTGAGCTTTCACAGTCCATCAGTACATGCTGCACGAAACTTAGCCTGCATGATGTGTGTGTGTGTGTGTGTGTGTGTGTGTGTGTGCGCGCGCGCGCGCGCGCGTGCGTACGTCTGTGTGCGTGTGTGTGTGTGTGTGTGTGTGTGTGTGTGTACCATGAGGGTGATGCCGAGACGGTTTCTTTTTTTTATGACTGCTTCGCTCGTGCAGGCTCCCCACTCTCTGTCTGTCTGTCTGTCTGTCTCTGTCTCTCTGTTTTGTTGTCTGTCTCTGTCTCTCCCTATCTCGCTACTTCTTTACGTGCACACACACACACAGACGCACACGCACACACGCACACACACACACACACAACACACAGACACACTCTCTCTCTCTCTCTCTCTCTCTCTCTCTCTCTCTCTCTCTCTCTCCTACTGTCCAGTATCGGTGCACGCAGCAACAACCTCCGACGTGGTGAAGGGTGCAGAGGGGGTGTTGCGGCACATATTTTACTGTCGCCGGCGACAAAATGTGCCGACCCTTATATATTGTCGCACATCGCCACATTATTGTCGTTGGCGACATGGTAATCCAAGAGTGTCACTGCAAAAAAAAAAAAAAAAAAAAAAAAAGATCTCTTCGGGCGACAATATATGCCGCTGACAACATGTGCTGCAACAGTTGTTGTAGTTGTTGTCATTGTTGTCGTTGTTTGTGTTGTTACTGTTGCTGATGTTGTGGCTGTATGTGTGTCACATATACATGCACACACACACACACACACACACACACACACACGCACGCACGCACGCACGCACGCACACACACACATACACCCTCCGCCAGGCATTTATCATGTTGGTAAACGTTACAATTACAATCATCATAATCGCTACCTTTACTGACCATGTTACACGTTGAACTGTTCCGCTTTGAAAACTGGCGAGAAATTATACCATGCCGCGTCAACGGCACATGATTATATTGTCGCCCGCGACAATCTATACATGGCGACTATATACACCTGGAGACAAATCGTACCATGCCGCGTCAACGCCACATGATTATATTGTCGTACGGGACAATCTATACATGGCGACTACATACACCTGGAGACAAATCGTACCATGCCGCGTCAACGCCACATGATTATATTGTCGTACGGGACAATCTATACATGGCGACTACATACACCTGGAGACAAATCGTACCATGCATCACGGCACATAATGATTATATTGTCGCCCGCGACAATCTATACATGGCGACTACATACACCTGGAGACAAATCGTACCATGCATCACGGCACATAATGATTATATTGTCGCCCGCGACAATCTATACATGGCGACTATATACACCTGGAGACAAATCGTACCATGCATCACGGCACATAATGATTATATTGTCGCCCGCGACAATCTATACATGGCGACTACATACACCTGGAGACAAATCGTACCATGCATCACGGCACATAATGATTATATTGTCGCCCGGGACAATCTATACATGGCGACTACATACACCTGGAGACAAATCGTACCATGCATCACGGCACATAATGATTATACTGTCGCCCGCGACAATCTATACATGGCGACTACATACACCTGGAGACAAATCGTACCATGCATCACGGCACATAATGATTATATTGTCGCCCGCGACAATCTATACATGGCGACTACATACACCTGGAGACAAAATGCCTCAAGAAGGACGCGGGGAAAGAAGGTGTATGTGTGTGAGGGGGGAAGATGGGGGAGTTTAGGGGCAGAGGAGGGGGAGGGACAGAGGACAGAGGAGGTGGGGGGAGGAACAGGGGGATTAATTGGATGGAGTGAGCGTCACATCAAAGTGATCCCGTGCTGTTACAAGTCGGGAGAAGGACACGACAAGGACTGCCCCCCACCCCACCCCCCCCCCCCCCCCCCCCCGTCTCCTGTCCTACGGTGTCTGTCCAACATCTGTTTGTTCTGGCTGATCTGTCTGTCTGTCTGCCTGTCGATTTGCGTGTGCGTGCATTCGTGTTTCTTAGTATCTCTGAGAGAAAAATAAGTACACACACACACACACACACACACACACACACACACACACAGTTGTAAGCAGTTACTTGGTGTACATAAAAGAGCAATGGTTCTCCCCGTTTTAGGAGAATTAGGAAGATTTCCTATTAGCCTAAAAATAATATGTCAAATTATTAGCTATGGTATACACATATTAGAGCTTCAAATTCACATGTATACACAACATATAACTGCATGTATCGTCAAACAAATGAAAATGTTCAGTGGCTACTTTTCATAAGAAATGTATTAACTAGCACTGGATTAGATCATGTTTGGAAAAATCAGTTCACTTTTAGTGTTAAAAGATTAAAGCATGCTGTATCCAAGAAGCTTGAAAATGAATATATAAAATTTTGGAAACAGAAACATGACAGTTCATCTAAATTAGCATTTTACAAGAACGCTGTGACAAATTATAAAATTGAACCGTATTTAAAGAATACAGCAAATACACAACACAGGAAAGCACTGACCATGTTACGAATCAGCGCCCATGACTTACAAATCGAACATGGAAGATATAAAAATACACCGAAAGAACAAAGACTGTGTGATACTTGTAACAGTTTAGAAGATGAGATTCACCTTTTAGACAATTGTGTAAAGTACAATACTTAGAGACACAGATTCCTAATCGATATATGTCGCCCAAATGCAAAGCCTATTGAACTGATCCTTCTAACAGAAATACAGCCAAGGCTGGCGAAATTTGTTCATGAATGTTTCTCTTCTTAATATGCTCATGTTTATGTTTCATTGTGTCTTATAAACTTTAAGGTTTTATGACAATAAAAAGTATTCAATTCTATTCTATTCTATTCACACACACACACACACACACACACACACACACACACACACACACACACACACACACACACACACACCTAACCCTTAGTAACTCTGAGAGAAAAATAAGGACACACACACACACACACACACACACACACACACACACACACACACACACACACACACACACCTAACCCTTAGTAACTCTGAGAGAAAAATAAGGACACACACACACACACACACACACACACACACACACACACACACACACACACACACACACACCTAACCCTTAGTAACTCTGAGAGAAAAATAAGGACACACACACACACACACACACACACACACACACACACACACACACACACACACCTAACCCTCCCTCCTCACCCCTACCAACTCACCCAGGTCGTACGCCCAAACACGCAAAATACCAGACGTTCTCATTCGCCGTCAAACCAAACGATGCTTTTATGATGGGTGATGAAAAAAAAGAGAAAAAGTGACGACAAAGTAAAACAGAGACATAAAATGGATGGATGCGGCATTAAATGATACGTGGCATTAAAGAAACGAACGCGACCAAACATACATACACACACACGCGCACGAACATTCGCAAACGCAACGCACTACTAATATTCAAACACATTACAGGTGCAGACATGCGCTCAGGCGGAGAATACTTACCCTTCACACCCCCAGCCCCCAACCCCCCGCCCCCTCTCTCCACCACCACCACCACCACCACCACCCCACCTTTCTCCTCTTCCTGCCGTGGGGATGCTCAAGGTATTCTCGTAAAAAAAAAAGAATATGTGTAAATGAATAATCATGATAATATCGCCTTTTGGAGATTTCGGCGCAAATATTTATTCGTGTTCGTGTGTGTGTGTGTGTGTGTGTGTGTGTGTGTCTGTGTCTGTGTCTGTGTCTGTGTGTGTGTGCGTGTGTGTGTTCGTGTGTGTGTGTGTGTGTGTGTGTGTGTGTGTGTGTCTGTGTCTGTGTCTGTATCTGTGTGTGTATGCGTGTGTGCAGTTGGAATAGGGATGGTGGTGTATCTGTGTATGGTGTATCTCACTTGTGTAAACAAAGTGAGTCTATGTTTTAACCCGATGTTCGGTTGTGTGTGTGTGTGTGTGTGTGTGTGTGTGTGTGTGTGTGTGTGTGTGTGTGTGTGTGTGTGTTTGTGTGTGTGCGTGTGTGTGTGTTTGTGTATGTGTGTGTCCGTGGTAAACTTTAACATTGACATTTTCTCTGCAAATACTTTGTCAGTTGACACCAAATTTGGCATAAAAATAGGAAAAATTCAGTTCTTTCCAGTCACGTTGTTTAAAATAATATTGCACCTCTGGGATGGACACAAAAAAATACAAAATGAAGCCTAATTATATGCAAACTGCATTTACTGTTATATTTATATTTTTTGTATTCTCTAAACTTGGCACTTTGATCTGATATTCTGACACAACAACAAGAGCAGTCATTGTTATCATTTTTTGTTCAAACAGGAACTTCTTTTGCTAAGCATGGAAGTTTTATTTATTTTGCAAACGTTTTGGTGCAGATAGTAAAAAAGGGAAATTACTCTGTAATTAATGCTAGGGGACTTAATTTGCTTTAAACTGATCTTTCTCATCCTAAACATTACATTTTGAAATTATACTCAATACATAAATAGCTTGTGTGTTTTACTCTCAGTGTACAGGGCTTTCACTATGTTCATTCGCCCAAGTGGTCTTTTTCGGAAAATACTAAAATCAATACGACGAGTGGACTTTACAGATCTGTTGGCTGAGCCCTGAAGGTCATGGGCAAAAATCAATTGCGTACACATACACATTCAAAGCGCGTGCTCATATTCTTCGCGAACGCGTACGACGTCATTTTGTTTCAAGTTGTTGACCTGCCCGTTCAATCCTATATTCAATGGACAATACACGATAACATGTGATGGAAAGTTGGAGAAGGAGACCATTAAATATTTATTCAGAGAAAGATTTGTGAACGCCTCATCACTTACTGGATTATGCCCCAAACTGCCATAAAAATATCCACAGAATCAGTCGGAATTCACAGTTAAAAATTGTAAACCATGCGAGTTAATACCCTTGAACTGATCACGATAAAACGAAAAAATTTCCAGTCTTGACTTTTCTCAAAAAGTCCTTTTCACTTCTTACGACGTTTAGAAGTACTTGTACTTGGCTCTACATGCTATTAGTTTAACAAAATACTCAATTTTCATATCAACTTTAAAACTATAAAACTAGAATGAACATAAAAGATAAATTGAATCGACTGTGTCGTACTACATTCCCGGCGGGTGTAACTAAACTTGTACATCTATCTAGATCTAGTGAAAACGGCTAAATGTTGCAGTGTGATTGCGGCGATAGCCATTAAAAAGAATTTTTTATTGCCCTTAAAGATTTTTTGAATGCCCAAGATACACTAGAATAATATGATTTAAACAGCGTTCTCACTGCGAATACCGCAATTGATTTATCCTTTAAAAAAGTATGTTCAAATGTTAAATTTTAGAACGTCATTTAAGGAGCCACGATAGTGTAATGGATAAGGCAGTTTCTTCTCACCCGAACACGCGGGGTTGGAATCTGGTTTGGACTTCTTTTTTTTTTTTCTTTCTTTTTTTTTTTTTTTTAACGCGAAGTTTTATAATAACAAATACAGAACACATTTTAACGATTAGATTTTTTTTTTTTAAAGCGTATCACAAGTGAGTCTTGAAGGCCTTGCCTCTCTTGTTTTATTTCTTGCAATGATTGCTGCCTTCACTATAAAAGCATCTGTTGTTTTCTTGGATTTCAGTCGAGTCATCATGATCATCATCATTGTCGTCGTGTCTCTTCCCCCCCCCCCCCCCCCTCTCTCTCTCTCTCTCTCTCTCTCTCTCTTTCACTTCTTTCTCCTCATCTTTTCCTTTTTTTTTCCCTATAGCTCTATCTGTTTGCGTTAATTCTTATCTTCTTCGTCTGCACCCTTTCTCCTTCTTCCTCTTCACTACTTTGCCTTTCCCCCCCCCCCCCCCCCCCCATCTCTCTCTCTCTCTCTCTCTCTCTCCCTTTCGCTCTCTCGCTCGCTGGCAACTTCGCTGTCGTTCTCTATTTTGTCCTCATTTACAGACACCTTTTTGGAAGAGTCAAAATATGTAAACAAACAAGCAGGCAGGAACATAAACAGACAGAAGAGAGAGAGAGAGGAGAGACGGAGACACAGAGAGAGAGAGAGAGAGAGAGAGAGAGAGAGAGAGATTACAAAGAAATGATGGACAAAGAAACCGAACAAAAGATAGGGACAGAACGGAAGATTTTACGAAAAGGCACAAAGATTCTCTCTCTCTCTCTCTCTCTCTCTCTCTCTCTCTCTCTCTCTCTCTCTCTCACACACACACACACACACACACACACACGCACGCACACACATATACATACACGTGTGTGCGTGCGTACGTGCGCGCGAGGGAGAGAGGTGTAAAGACAACTGTAAAGAGGGAGACAGAGAGAGCGAAGGGGAACAGAGTGAAGAGATAAAGAGGTGAAAGAGAGATGGACAAACAGATAACAAAGCGAGACGGACAGAGACACAGAGAGCGAGACAAAGAAAGAGAGGGAGACAGAACACAAAAAAAGAGACAGAGACAAAAAGAAACAGATTGAGAGATACACACCCACACACCCACACGCGCGCGCGCGCACAAGACGCCGACACCAAAATCCACACAGCTTAAAAAACGGATTCACAAGACATCGGACCCTTGAATCTCTCTCTAACATCCACCCTACACCCGGTCATCCTCACACCCCACCCCATCCCACCCTAACCCACCCCACCACTTAAAACCCAAAGACAGACATCGGCGAGTCATTACGGGTGGCGGCGCTGTCTTTCCGCCCACCAAACAACTTGATTTATTCTGACAGCCACGCTACCCCCAACCAGTGGTTACGGGTGGCATCTCTTTGAGGGAGGAGGGCGGGGAGGGGGAGAGCGGGGGGGGAGGGGGGGAGCGGGGGGGGGGGGGCTGGGGGGAGGGAGGAGGGGTATCCCCGTACCCGTGGTGTCATTAGACGGGACCCCGGGGATACCCCTACAGCCGTTGCCCTCGTAAAGTCCGTCTGTCGCTCAGTTATTGGACATGTCGTGGGGTGTTTTTACAATGTGGTGAAGATGGTATGGTGCGACGTTTTCGTCAAACGATTGTTCTTGGTCGGGCGGGCTGTTTTGAACGGAACTCTTATAATTATTATCCTTATTCCCCTTTTTCATACGTCTCGAGGCCAGACCAGAACTGAAAACAGTTCAAAAAAACAAAATAAACAAATAAATAAATAGATAAATAAATAAACCACTATCTCGTAAAACATGAGACGACAATGGGGGGAAAGAAGAATGCACAAAAAAAAAAAAAAAAAAAAAAAAAGCGCAATTACAATTTTCTGTTCCTGCATCTAAATCCAGTCCATCTATGCCTTTGACAAGTAGCAGCAAATAACTATAGGCACAGTGTATTATGATATACTTCTTCGTTTATCTCAGATGACATGTCCCTTGACACTTCGCTCACATGTGCAAAATCTGCTTGGCTATATTCCTTTCTGACGCATTAGCTCCGTTTGTCCCTAGTTGTAACTAGAGAAATATGCGTCATAGTTTGTGCCTTTGTCCTGTCCAGAGAATAGCAATGACCACCTGGCTGGCGTATCCAAACGGTGCACAGGTAAGCTGCAAAATGTGCAGAACTCAGCTATGAGGTTTACATTTAAAACAAAGAAACAACCACTGGCTGTGGCGAAGTGGTTAATCATTTCGCGGACCGGCGACTGGGAAGACACGGGTTCGATCCCAAACACAGGTGTGTGTGTGTGTGTTTGGGGGGTGGGGGGCGGAGGAGGGGGGTCCCGTGGCCGGCTCCCACACAGAACTGACTGTGCTGTCAGCTCAAATGAGGAGACTGGGACCTCACAGTCAAGGGTCATGCACATTATGGTTGTGTCTTTGTGTGTGTTGCTCAAATTCTGTATTTCTTGACCGACACTGCAGGTGTCTGTATCTCTTAGCCTGGTAAACACCTGGATATGATTGCTATTAAACTGCAGTCTTGTCATGTTGTCATAAACCTAGATAGGTCCCCCGTAGCAACATCTTTATGCCCCCACCCCCACCCCTCTCATAATTATTCGTCATCGTCGAATATAGAAAACAAAATATCCCATATTCTAAATTAAGGGTACAAAAAAGAAAGAACTTTTTTTAAAGAAAAAGAAGAAAGAAAGAAGATCATACCATATCCGGGCTTTTCAGCGCTTCAGTGGCTCCCTGTTGAAGGACAAGTTTAGAATAAACTGTATATCCTTTGTCGTACCTTGTTCTCACATTCCAGCCTATATGTTTGACCTTCTGTCCATCTGTTCACCTTTCCCACCTCTCCGTTCATCCATATATCACCTCACACACTGCCTACCAGGACTGTATGACAGTCAGTAATGTCCATCTCCGACCATCAGAACATCAGAGGAGGCAACTGTTATCCCGACTTTCTAGCATCCCCACTGTCTCGGCCAAGATGCCTTTTGATAAATCGGCGTTGGTATGATCCCCAAAGATCAACCAGCCCTAAACGCTGCAGCACTAAGAGCCAGTGCAATCCTGTCTCCTAGTTTGAGAGTCATAGCCCTACACAAAAGACTAAGCTGAGAATGAATTCATTGCCACTGAAGGGAAGAAACCATTGATCATGCTGTTGACCCAGCTGTAAGCGGATGTCAGTCTGTTGACCCAACTGTAAGCGGATGTCAATCTGTTGACCCAACTGTAAGTGGATGTCAATCTGTTGACCCAACTGTAAGCGGATGTCAATCTGTTGACCCAACTGTAAGCGGATGTCAATCTCTCGCACAAGCCCAAATGCATGGTCTTTTTTTTTTTTTACTTTTCATTTGAACTGATTTAGTGAGAGGTGTTTGAAGTCGGTTGCTATCTGTAAATGTGGTGCGTGAGTGGTGGGTAAATCATGCTTGGTGTCTACATTTGTTATAAATATACATTTAGATAGATAGAAAGAGAGAGAAAGAGAGAGAGAGAGAGAGAGAGAGAGAGAGAGAGACACATACACAGAGACAGAGCGAGAGACAGACAGACAGACAGAGACAGAGGCAGAGATAAACAGAAACAGTGAGAGACACACACAAATGGAGACAGAGGCAGAGATAATAATTATGAACATGAACACGAATGTTTTGCCTTGGTCCCATACCGAAGGAAGGGCTGAGGGGGCGGGGTAGGGGTAGCACATATATAACACAAGACGAGGGAGACAGACAGACAGACAGACAGACAGCCATTCACATAGACAGGGACAGTGATACAGACAGATTTACAGCTAGCCATTCAGACAGACTGATAGAGACAGACACAAGCTCTGACAGTCAAACAATGCCCCATTCATTTCATCATCATTCATTATGCCCATCGCTCCTGGTGGAGCATAGGCCATCGACGAACCCTCGCCATCGCACTCTGTTCTAGGCTGTTCTGGCCATTCCAGTCCAGTTGGTCCCTTGCTGCTTCAGCTCTACCTCGGTCTCTCGCGTCCAGCTGTTGCGTGGTCGGCCTCTCTTCCTCTTTCACTGCGCGTTCCAGGTCAGGGCTTGGCGTGTGATGCTGGACGCTGGCTTCCTGAGGGTGTGTCCGATCCAGCCCCACTTCCTCCGCAGTATCTGCTTGGCCACTGGTTCCTGTCCCGCTCGCTCCCACAAATCTTCGTTTCGGATCTTCTCCTGCCATCGGATCTTGTAGATGCGCCTCAGACAGGTGTTGAAAAATGTCTGAATCTTCTGCTGCATCATCTGTGTTGTCCGCCATGTCTCGCATCCGTAGAGCAGAATTGACTTCACATTGGAGTTGAAGATGCGGAGTTTGGTTTTCATACTGATTCCTCCAGATGCCCAGATGTTCTTGAGCATGATGAGAGCTGTTCTTGCCTTGCCGATTCTGGCTGTGACGTCTCGGTCCGTGCCTCCCTGTCGGTCAACCACGCTTCCCAAGTAGATGAAAGACTCCACCTCCCTGATGGGCTCTCCACCGACTGTGACTGGTGTGTTGGCAGTGGTGTTGATCTTCATCAGCTCAGTCTTCTTCTTGTTGATCTTGAGCCCTGTCCTGGCTGACGTGGTCTCCAGGCGAGTGGTCTTGTCCTGCATCTGGCTGTGGTTGTGTGACAGGAGCGGCAGGTCGTCAGCGAAGTCGAGGTCGTCCAGCTGTGTCCAGAGTGTCCACTGTATACCGTTGTTCCTGCCTGTTGCAGTGGTCTTCATGATCCAGTCGATGACCAGGAGGAAGAGGAATGGTGACAGCAGGCACCCCTGGCGAACTCAGGTTTTCACCTCGAAACTTTCGGACAGCTGGCCTGCGTGGGCAATCCCGCAGTTCATGTCCTGGTAGGTGCACCGGATGAGGGAGATGATCTTCTCTGGGACTCCGTAGTGCCTCAGCAGCTTCCACAGCGTCTCTCTGTCCACACTGTCGAGGCCTTCTCATAATCTATGAAGTTGATGTAGAGAGGGGAGTTCCACTCCAGCGACTGCTCCATGATGATGCGCAGTTGGCGATCTGGTCGACACAGGATTTGTTTCGCCGGAAGCCTGCTTGCTGGTCTCCGAGCTTGGGGTCGACGGCCACTTTCATCCTTTCCAGTAGAACCCTGTTGAGAACCTTGCCTGGTGTTGACAGGAGCATGATCCCTTGGTAGTTGCTGCAGTCCCTGAGGTCTCCTTTCTTCGGCAACTTGATGATGATTCCTTCTTTCCACTGGACCGGTACCTCCTCCTTCTCCCAGATCTTGCTGAAGAGGCTGTATAGCATGTTGGCAGCTGTTTCCATGTCTGCTTTGATGGCTTCTGCTGGTATCTCGTCCGGCCCTGCAGCCTTCACATATCTCAGAGTCATGATGGCCTTCTTGATCTCTACCTTTGAGGGTTTGTCGCAGCTGATGGGCAGCTCTGTCTCTGCGGGTGGAATGTCTGGTGGTGCGTCAGGGGCGGGGCGGTTCAGCAGCTCCCTGAAGTGTTCTGCCCATCGTTTCAGCTGTTCCTCGGTTGTTGTCAGTGGTTTCCCGTTCTTATCCTTCACTGGCTTGTCTGTCTGCTGGAACTTGCCCGTCAGCTTCTTGGTCACCAGGTACAGGTCCTTCAGGTTCCCCTGTCCGGCTGCTGCCTCTGCTTGACTGGCCAGGTCGTCGATGTAGTCCCTCTTGTCCTTCTTGATGCTCCTCTTTACATCTCTGTCCGCTGCTGTGTACTCTTCCTGTGCCTTTGCCTTAGTTGCTCTTGTTCTCCTCGTGTTCAGCAAAGTTTCCTTCTCTTTCCTTGTTTCCAGCTTGTGGATGGTGTCGGCAGAGATCCATTCCTTGTGCTGAGTTTTCTTCTTGCCAAGGACCTCTTCACATGTGTTGTGCCAGAGCTTCTTGCTGTGTTCCCACTGTGTCTCGATGTCCATCTCACCGTCTTCTATCAGCTCTTGTAGTGGCTGAAACCTGTTGAAAAGGCTGATCTGGAATGCTGCTTGTGTGTCCTTGTTTCTGAGCAGTCCAACATTGTACCTTGTCCGTGTGTTGTTGGCGTTGGTGAATCTCTTGAGGCGAAGTCTCACTGTCGTCGAAAGAAGGTGGTGGTTTGATGACACATCAGCTCCTCTCATCACTCGTACATCCAGCCATGATCTCCTGAACTTGCGGCTAATGCAGATGTGGTCGATCTGGTTCTCCGTGACGTGGTTCGGGGATCTCCATGTGGCCTTGTGGATGCGCTTGTGTGGGAAGATACTTCCTCCTATCTCCAGCTGGTTCAGGGCGCACAGGTCTGCAAAGCGCTCACCATTCTCATTCATCTGTCCCAGTCTGTGTGTCCCCATGGTGTCCTCGTAGCCGGTGTTGTCCCTTCCGATCTTGGCGTTGAAATCTCCCATCATTATGGTTATATCTTTGGCTCCTCTTCTGTCTATCACTGTCTGTAGTTGTTTGTAGAAGTCATCTTTCTTCTCTTCTTCCGCATCATTGGTGGGAGCATAGCACTGGATGATGTTCAGCCTGATGTCATTCTTCTTGGTGGTAAACTTGGCTGTGATGATGCGGCAGTTGACAGGTTCCCAGCCGATGAGTGCCCCCTGTGCCTCCGGTGCCAGCATCAGGGCCACACCCTCAGTGTGGGGGGCTCCATCCTCTGTGTGTCCTGAATACAGCAGTTGCTCTCCAGATGAAAGTCTCATCTGTCCTGACTGTAGCCACCTTGTCTCACTCAATCCTAGCACTCCGATCTTGTAGTTTTTCATCTCTCTCGCTACTTGGATGGTTCTTCCTGCTTCATACATCGTCCTGATGTTCCATGTGGCTACTCGCGTTGTTGTCCTGGGTGTCAGAAGGGGAGTCAGCCTTGCAGCTTCCTTTCGGCTTTCACTGCACCGCGTCATAAGTCTCCGGGACGGGGACCCTTCCTTGCCCAGGTGAATGTTTTGGTTCTTTGTCGTCGGTGCTTCTGTAACTGGTCTTTTTTACAGGCAGGGTAGTTAACCCTACGCAAACCCCTTTATCCTCCGGGCGAGGTGGTCCTGCCTTAGTCGCCTCTTACGACATGCATGGCAGGGCAGTGGCTCTATTCTATCAGTGCCCAACGCACAGGGCAAAAACAATACCCCAGTCATAAAAAAAAAAAAAAAAAAAAAAAAAAAAATCAGTCACACACACAGAGACATCAGACAGAAAGGATTGATTCAGAACCCATCATACCCCCCTTCCCCGCGCCCCCTCCCTGTCAACCAAACCACGCCCCTAGCACCCAGGCAAGAACACCTAAAACCCCAGCAGCACAACACTAACGAAGCCCCGTAATACATCCGCCACCCCATAGTCTACAACATAAAGACGTCATAGTGCTGAGAAAAAGCGCCTGCCACCAATACTCCCCGCAATTTCCCCAACCCCCCTACCTCCGCACCCCTCCTAACCCCCCCCCCCCCCCACCCCCCCGCCCTCCCCCCTAGTCATTCCCCCACCCACCCACCCCAGTGCCCCCCACCCCCACCCCCGCCCCCCTCCCTACCTGCTGCTGCGCCCACTGAGCTGAATAGGAAGCTCGATGGCTGCGACCCGTACGGTTCACAAGTCCTTCGTAAGACGTGTGACTGAGCGTTTGTGACATTTAGGACAGAAGACACCCCGCGCTAACCATAGGTTCTGACCGGTCATTCAAAAGCGCTACCCTCGTCATAACCGCCTTCCTCTCTCTCTCTCTCTCTATCTCTCTCTCTCTCTCTCTCTGACCGGTCTATGACGACTGCTTGATGGCCCAGTAGCGGTATTTTGTTTTAAAAGAAGCGCGTGTTTCAGATTCGGGGAACAGATGGGAACCGCCATGTCAAAGTATACAAGGGGCAGGAAACCCATTTCGGTATCATAATGATAGTGCAGGAGGGGTCGGGGTGACGTATGGTTTGCACTTGGCGTCAAAAATTTTGGGTTTTTTTGTTTGTTTGTTTGGTTTGGTTTGTTTTTGTGGGGTTTTTTTGTTTTGGTTTTGGTTTTTTGTTGTTGTTGGGTTGTTTTTTGTTGTTGTTTTTTTTTTTTTTGGGGGGGGGGTTGTTTGTTTGGGTTTTTTTGTTTGTTTGTTGTTTTTTTTTGCTTGTTTGTTTGTTGTTGTTTTTTTTGTGTTTTTTTGTTTTTGTGTGTGTGTGTGTTTGTATGTTGTTGTGTTTTCATTGTGTGTGTGTGTGGTGTTGTTGTTGTTGGGATTTTTGTTTGCTTTTTTGTTGTTTGTTTCTTATTGGGGTTTTTTTTCCTGGAGATTATTCATGTTGATAATGTATTGTATTAATGCGTGTGTGTGCGCTCCAAACATCAAACTGTTGTTGTTGGGTTTTTTTTTAACAAGAACAATGAAAGTTATGAGGGACACACACACGCACACACACGCGCGCTCACGCACGCACGCACACACACACACACACACACACACACACACACACACACACACACACACACATTGTCATGGACAATCACGGAGACAGTAAGGGAGCAAACACGACAGTGGGATATACACATTTAAGTTACCAATGCTGCTTTTTTTTCCCGAGCTCTATGCACGACCTTGCTAACATTAATTTTTAGATATGCTCTTTGAAAGACAAGAATTTGAATCAAAAGTGACACCAGGATTACGAACAAGGTACGAGAATTAAATATTTTATTTTTAATGCAGATCGTGCTTGGAAGCGAGGAATCTTTTTCAAACGTGGGAGGGAAAATTAACAAATGCTCCATTTCTTCATCATTAAACTGCTGTTTGTTGGATGGCATCCAAGAGTTTTTGTTTGTTTGTTTTGTTGTTGTTTTATTAGATTTCTGTTCATTCAGTCATCTGGTGGATTTCAGTAAATTATAGACCTGTGTATCATCAGCACACTTTCTTTCAGTAATCATAAACTGGTGGTGTGTGTTTGATAAACAAGACAGGTCCCAACACAGAACCTTGTGGAACTCCGCATTTTAAAAAAATGTAGCAAATGAACAAATGATATTTACTAAGACTTTCTGTCCACGTTCACTGATGTACGATCTTATTCACACATGGGCGAATCCTTGAATGCCAAAAGAGGGTAGCAGTCCAAACATAAGAATTTTAATGGTCAATGGTATCATCAAAGGCGGCTGACAGATCCAGAAGAGAAAAAATCTGAAATTCTATCATCATCAATCGATTTGAGAAGATCGTTTGCAACCTGCTTTGAATGCAGACTGATGTGGGTCAAGGGTGTTAATTAAAGGCTTTCAGGTGGTCAAGAAGCTGGACCAACACGGCTCTCTCAACCAGTTCTGAAAGGAACAAGGTAGAAACGGGCCTAAAGCGCGAATTTGAGTGTGCTTTAGATTTATGACACGAGGACTAGAGAGCAACGAGAACAATCACCTAAGTAAGCGTTCACTGTGTAACAGTGCAAAGACGTGTGTCTGCCTAAAATTGTTATGACCTCGAGAGAACAAGTCATTTGAAATAATGTTCACCTGTGGATTAGGGAGTTACGATTCCAGCTGAATTCACCCCGTTCAAAGGAGAAGTCGACGATGCTGTTGAAAAAGTACATCTGTTCAAACAATGATCTGGCTGCTTGAAAACTTGGTGGCACTGTCAACCCTTCCCTGGTCATGCCCAACCCCATACAGTTGCTGTCGTGAGTGTTGGCAATGGGGACGGACCACATGACCACAAACAGTCTGTTCGTGTCTCCCACTGTCCAGTAGGCAATGCCATTCGTTCATGTAGCGGCATCATTGTGTTTCCGCGTCCCCTGCATGTATAGCAGTTCAAATAATAACCCACTCCGCGGCATTTTCACGAGGGAGCGTTCTTTCACAGCGCGAGAACATCGTACTGACTGGAAACATTTCAGAAAGAAACACATGGATATAATCATTTATGTATGCTCTGTGTAATTTAAATTCCCTGGTTTGATTAAATTCCCACACCCTCTCTCACACCCAACCTCCCACTCCTGCTCCTCCCTTTCGCCTAGTTTCAGTTTCAGGATTTCAAGGAGGCATCACTGCGTTCAGACAAATCCATGCGTGCTACACAACATCTGCTATGAAGATGCCTGATAGCCGGCAGCACAACGCAACGTGCTCATCAGGCCTTGAATGCATGCGTATAAAATTATAGTTGCGTACCCGTCAGAGTGGGTTTCTTCTACAGAAATTTACCGGAAGACAACACTTTTGATTGCCACAGGTTCTTTTTTCTTCAGGTCGCCAAGTGCGTGCTACACACGGGACCTCGATTTATCGAATCATCCGAATGACTGGACACCCAGTCTGATTTTCTAGTCAAACTTGGGAGAAAGGGCGAGACTGGGTGGGAAACGAACCCACTGCCTCACGGACACAGTATTGGCAGAAAAGCTTCTAAACATTCTGCCACCTTCCTCCTTCAAAACCCTGCTCCCCCCCCCCCCCTCTCCCCTCCGGCCCCCACACCCCCTCTTCTTCCATCATCAACTCAAAGTACCACTCCATCCACCATAGTGCAGTCAGTCATCCTCTCAAACCACTTGTCAAAGACACCCAGCCACGTTGACTGGTGGACGGTGGAGATAAAACCCTCAAATTGAGCTCGGGCATCTTCAGAGGTGTCAGTAGAACATCTTACCCCGCAAATGCTTCTTGACGAAAGGGAAGAGAACCAGTCACAGGGGGCCAGGTCTGGCGAGCTAGACGGATGCGTGACCAACTTCACGTTGTTTTCGGAAAGGAAGTCCTCTGTTCCTGTCGCAGTTTGAACGCTGGTGCCGTCATGACGGAGCATCAGACGGCGGGTATTTGGGTTCCTGTGTACCTGTGGCGTAGGTGGCGATTGTACCATTCTTCAAAGACCCTGTCTGGTCAATGGTTGATACACCACTTGGCGGGTTGTGGCCTTCTTTTCCTCTCGAAGAGGCGTGCATCGATGCTTCATGGCCAGATTTAGATGGGGAACTTGCCACCGCTTGTTTGCCAGCACTCTTTGATATCTTGACACTTTACAGGTAGGTCCTCACCACCTGGGAAGACCCACACTGTCGACAGTTGTTTGCTTTCCGGATCGTACTGAAAGACCACCCCCGAAAACGGAGTATGGCTGCCTTCATGGCGGTGTAAAAACGGCACGCACGTAAAAGCCCACTCGTTTATATACGAGTGAACATGGGAGTTGCAGCCCACGAACAAAGAAGAAGTATTGAAAGACGCGTGTTTCGTCACCAGTATGGATTTCCTGGACATGATTTGAACGTCCTAAACTGAAAGACCTTAGCAGATGGATACACCACACCCTTACTGAGCTCCTCAGTGAAGTTGTGAATGACTCAACGGACGCAACGCTCGCTGAAGCCATGCTGATCGTGCAGAACTTGTATTCAACGATACCCAGAAATACTATCCGTTTCTGTATTACCTCCTGGTATGATGTTCTGGGATTGTTCTTGTCTTGTCTTGTCTTGTCTTGTCTTGTCTTGTCCATAATCATGTGGTAATCCCTGTGCAGGGCAACAATCCACAATGCGGCAACAGTTCACAATGGGTTCTTGATCAATAACTTCGCCATGGTTACTTTGTCCTCGGTAATTACTGTTACTGGTCGGTTGTCATCTTCATGTGTCAGCCTTGCGAGATGAAGGTCTTTGTACCACCTGAAAACTGTGGCCACGGAGAAAACTGTTTCCCAAAACACATCAGCAGACAAACTCGAAAGACATTCTTCCAGAGGCACGCTTTTTCGAAAGTCGTACAGAACCAATGCACGAAAATTTTGTCTACACACACTGAACTGTTGTCGCTCACTCACTAACTTCTTGTTCGTATATTCACTCCCAAAATGTTAATCTCACACACACACACACAACACACACAACACACACACACACACACACACCAAAATCTGTTTCGTCGAATTTGTCTACATAAACATGAAATTGATGTGTCACAAGAAACAGCAGCCACAGCACAAAGTATTAAGAGAGAGACAGACAGACAGGCAGACAGACAGACAGACAGAGACACAGAGAGAGGTGAATGGATGAGAGAGAACACTGAAATGTTGAATGTCATTAGCTGTAAAGCTCTGTTGACACAACTGGTACAAATCAGAACAAAAATGGTTCAAAACAAATAAAATGGAAAGGAAAGGAAAAACATGATTAACGGAAACTAAACTATTGAGGAATAAACTGCACTTTGGTACTTTTTCATTTGCTTAAAAATTCCATGTGGCAGGCGGGTAATGTGTCTTTTTCCATGGATGAAAGAGAGAGAGAGAGAGAGGGGGGGGGGGCGGGGGGGGGGGGGGGGGGGGGTCGGGGGAGGAATGGAATCGGTGGTTCCAGTTCCCACACAAAGCTATCCATTCCGTTCTTACAGTTCATTACCAGGCGTGTTAATCAACGCAAAGTTGACCAGTTCTTACTGAGAACAAGACAAGCGATCATCACCATCGGTTTCAGAGCTGGAAATCGAAATCCCCTCCATCTGGGAGGTCTGTGAGACACAGCATTAAATTGATGTTGTGCGTCAAATATGTTGACGCTCCTGCCTAGTTGTAATCAACGTGCATTTAAAAAAAAAAAAAGAAAGAAAAGAAAGAAAGAACGAAAGAAAAGAAATTAAAAAAAAAAAAAAAAGTGGTTCACTTCGGTCCAAGAAACTTTGTCGCACTCGATGTGACGCTCTACGGGAGGCAACTCTGGTTTATACCTGGTGTGTTCATTAATAGGATGATGTCCCTTGTCTTTTTGGCCACCGTCTTCTCGGGATCCGGTGACAAGAGGTGGAATGGACGACCTTCAGTTGTTGATTTACATTGGGGTGGGGGGTGGTGGGTGGGGGGCTGGAGGGGGTGGATAATCAGGTCATTCTAAAAATGATCTGACCCATGCATAGGGCAAGCTAAGGGAGGTTGCTTTTCCCCTTTTTTTTTCGGGAGGAAAATGAACTGGCCCATAATTATATCCCAGACTCCCTGTCCTCTCTCTCATGTCTACTTCCCAGTCAATTATTTCCACGTGAATTGATTTTTTAGCTATGCTTCATGAGGTGATCTGGTATGGAGTGGTGCGTGTGTTTTCTTCAGTTTAACGTCTATTCACTATAAGTGTTTTTGGACGGAAAGGAGTAAAGTAGTGCATAAAGGAAAGGGAATTAGTGTAAAAAAAAAAATTTTTTAAAGAAGAAAAAAAAAAGAAAAAAGAAAAAAAAGAGTTCATGTTATGTATCAGAGGAAAAGTATATTATAAGAAAAAGTCTAAAGAGGTTGTGGTGTGTATTGAATGAGTTGTCATGGGAAGGAGAATATGTATATGCCTATCAACAAGTATTAACCTACAACAATGTAAATATAAATAACAGTATTAAATATAATACATCAAAGGAGGATACCAAATGGACTGGAGTTTAAAATTTCTGAAAACATTCTAAGCAATGAATAATCATTCAAAATCTTTTCAGTGGCTAATGAAATATTGGAAGAAAAGTCATCAACTACATCTTTTGGAAGTAACTGTCTTATGCTCGCACAATGAATGAGTAGATGGCTTACAGTTATTTGCTTACCGCATATACATTTTATATTTTTAGAAAATTTTGTACGAAAGGCATTTAAACGAAGTCTATACATTAGACTTGCAATTTGTCTTGAATGTTCTGCTGGTGTCGAATTTAGAAAATGTTTGGGATTAGCTGCATTCTTTGTGTTTACACAACATTGGTAATATTGATTATTTGAATCTATAAGTAATTTCTTAAATCGATTTCTAGATACATTTTCTATACAGCTAATCCATTCATGTAGATCTAACTGGATGTCAAGTTGTATTGCGCCTTCGAAATTACGTGCTGCTCTTCTAGCTGCTTGGTCTACCCACTCATTTGAAGATATTCCACAGTGCGAAGGTACCCAACAGAAAGTTATTTTAATGCCCTGTTTTGTCAGTTGGTGAATAATATGTTTTATTTCCATTGTCATCTCAATTCGCTTCTTTGAATTTGGAGATTTTATAGCTTGTAATACTTTGACTTTGAGTCTACACGTAATAAAATTTCACTTACAGTTTTCGGAATGTCTTAAATATAATTTAAGGCCATAAGTATGGCTATAAGTTCAGCTGTGAAAAGGGAATATTGTCTACCAATATAGTATATTTTTTTCTATTCTAAATGAAGGAATTACAAAAGCCGCTCCTGAATTACCATCTTCTAGAACAGATCCGTCTGTGTATATTTTTTAGATAATTTGAATATTGATTTTCTATATGTGAGAGTACTTCAGGTTTTAACAAAAATGGTGACTGGTTCTTGGATAAATCTGTATAATCCATGTCAAAGGTAGCTTTACATTGCTCCCATTCAGGGACTGGTGAAAAAGTAGGTACTTTTGCAATTTGCTTGTCTTTTGATTCTGTAGCACTAATGATATCTGATGCAAATATATTAATGGATGTCACAGACTGTATCGTCCTAGCTCTTTTAGCAAAATCTTTTTGAGAACTCAAATTAGCTTCTTCTTTTGAAAATGTTTCATATGCGAAAGATTTGATAACGAATTTCGCGGCTGAAGCTTTCCTTTGTTCATCAAGAGATAAAACACCTGCTTCTCTGTAAGTCCCTAAATTTGATGTAAGAATGGGCACACCTAGAGCGAGTTTATAAGCCTTACAGTCATTGCTTTGCAGCTTCTTTAACAAATGCAGTGGAGCACTGAAAAATACCTCTTGATTGTATGTCAAGCGTGAACGTACAAGGGAGGTAGCGAGAGATATCAACGCTTTGGTATCTTGTCCCCAGTGCTGTTTACAAATTATTTTAAGGAAATTTAGACCTTTTCCTGCTTTGTTTAGTATATAGACAATATGACAATTCCACGAAAGCTTTGAATAAAGATAGACTCCCAAAAATTTAACAGATTGTGTATATCTGATGATAGTACCATTTATTGTAAACACGGGGAGCTTTTCTGGGTCTGATCCTGTATTAAATAGCATCATATTTGTTTTTTCTAAGGACAATGATAAGCCATTTTCTGTCATAAAGTTGCTGATTTTATCAAGTTCCCGCTGGTATATTTATGTAATTCAATGTCCTAGCAGGCGTTTTATTTTTCATTGTCACCTTCATCCATAAACAAATGTCATCAGCAAATTGAACCAAGACTGTATCTTTAGCTAGCTTGTTAGGTAGATCTACTAATAATATATTGAATAAATCGGCGAAATTACTGATCCTTGTGGCAACCCCATGTGTAACTGTCTGGGGTTTGAGTAGGTATTTCCTATTCTTACTTGTATAGATCTATCTGATAAAAAAAAAACTTCTAATATAATCATACATGTTGCCTGTGATACCGATATTTTTCAGTTTATAAAAAAGTCGAGCGTGCCACACTTGGTCGTATGCTTTTTTCACATAAAAAAAGTCGCTAGTACGTTTTTTCGCCTTGCAAACTGTTGCTATACCTGTAGTAGTACCTGTGGTGCGTGTGTGTGTGTGTGTGTGTGTGTGCGTGCGTGCGTGTGTGTGTGTGTGTGTGTATGTGTGAGTGTATATATATATATATATATATATATATATATGTGTGTGTGTGTGTGTGTGTGTGTGTGTGTGAGAGAGTGTGTGTGTATATATATATATATGTGTGTGTGTGTGTGTGTGTGTGTGTGTGTGTGTGTGTGTGTGTGTGTGTGTGTGTGTGTGTGATTAAATCCTATTATCTTAACAAAAAATCACTAAATTTTTGTTTTTGTTTTGGTGTTTTCTTTTTACGCGAATGGTTATGGAGCAATCTATGGATCACAGTATGAATAAACAGAACTTGGTGAAACGTTTTTTGACAAAGTCCTATGAGGCCCCACCCCACCCACTTTCCACCCACCCCAAGCAGACAGCCACACACACATCATTGCATTACAAGAGTCATATAGCACAAGTAAAAGAACCCACAGCAACAAAATGGTTTTCCCTGGCAAAATTGTGTAGAAAAATCCACTAAGATAGGAAAACAAATAAAATTGCAGGCAGAAAAAAACAACAAACAAACAAACCAAAAAAAAAAAGAAAAAAAAAAAGGGTGGCGCTGTCAGTGTAGCGTCGCGCTCTCCCTGGGGAGAACAGCCCGAACTTCACACAGAAATCTGTTGTGACAAAAAGAGTAATACAATACAATACAATACAATACAGTATGGAAATGTCAAACGTTATCTGATGACGATTTATCGTCTGACTGTGCTGTGACCTCACCACATCTCGTGGGGCAGTGCTCAGCACTCAGCCGGCCACACCTACATACCTACCCCTCCTCCAAAACTGATATGTTTCATTAACCAGCAGACAGTCACATCTCCCACAGCCATGAATGGAATCTGTCAGTGGTGCAAGCAATCCAGGAGACCGCCCAGCCATGTGTCCCTCCCTTCAAGGACCACCACACATGTATCCAGTATCCAGGGGCCAATTGCATTGCTTGGTTCTAACGTTTTGACAGTCTCCCGTCGGTCCGACGGAAGAGTAGGCAGGCAGGCTTATCTGTCGGTGTATGTTCTCATATGGGAGAAGAGGCCGATTCTGGATGCAAGGGAAAACGTCTCCAGAAGTTGAGCCCTGCTTCACTCGCTCACGCTTCTCCTTAATGGCCAGCGTTCTCTTGTTTTCAAACGTCTTTATGCCACTAGAGCACAGCATCCTCCAGCGAGAGCGGTCAAGGGCATCAGTTTCCCAGGAAGCGATGTCAACGTCACAGGCTTTGAGGTTTGTCTTCAAGGTGTCCTTGAAGCGCTTGCAGGGTCTTCCAAGTTCACGGTGGCCTTCCTTCAGTTGGTCATATGTTTTGACAGTTACACATGACTAAATGCTCACGTTGACCGAACTACGCCATTGGTCAGTTCTATACTACACACAGTCAGTAGCGGGTTACGACCATACTAGGCTCTCCCGTCCGAGCAATGCAACTGGCTCCAGGTTCTTGCCTGTGGCGTTAACCCAGCTGGCACATAGATGATTGTGTGCATCATCTGTCAGGCCACGGAGCCTGTCATTTCATTTACTGTCATCACCTGCTGATGAGGCAGTCACTTCAAGCACTGAAGGTCTGACTTGATGTAACTGCTGCTTGTACATTATTGAAACTGCGCGCGCGCGCGCACACACACACACACACACACAGACACACACGCACGCGCACACATACATACACGCGCGCGCGCGCGCACACACACACACACACACTCACACACACATATTGTCTGTTCTGAACGTGCTGTAGTTCTTTCTTTTTTTTTCTTTTTTGTCGAAACAAGTTTCGATAAACTCACAGGCCCAACAGAGCAGAGCAGCATCAGCTATATTACGTCTACAACAAAGGAGACACAGCATCAGCCATACTACGTCTACAACAAAGGAGACACAGCATCAGCCATACTACGTCTACAACAAAGGAACAGCATCAGCCATACTACATCTACAACAAAGGAACAGCATCAGCCATACTACATCTACAACAAAGAAGAAACAGTATCAGCCATATTACGTCTACAACAAAGGAACAGTATCAGCCATACTACATCTACAACAAAGGAGAAACAGCATCAGCCATACTACGTCTACAACAAAGGAGAAACAGCATCAGCCATACTACGTCTCAACAAAGGAGACACAGTATCAGCCATATTACGTCTACAACAAAGGAGACACAGTATCAGCCATATTACGTCTACAACAAAGGAGACACAGTATCAGCCATACTACATCTACAACAAAGGAGACACAGCATCAGCCATACTACGTCTACAACAAAGGAGACACAGTATCAGCCATACTACGTCTACAACAAAGGAGACACAGCATCAGCCATACTACGTCTACAACAAAGGAACAGCATCAGCCATACTACATCTACAACAAAGGAGACACAGCATCAGCCATACTACATCTACAACAAAGGAACAGTATCAGCCATACTACATCTACAACAAAGGAACAGCATCAGCCATACTACATCTACAACAAAGGAACAGTATCAGCCATACTACATCTACAACAAAGGAACAGCATCAGCCATACTACGTCTACAACAAAGGAGAAACAGCATCAGCCATACTACGTCTACAACAAAGGAGACACAGCATCAGCCATACTACGTCTACAACAAAGGAGACACAGTATCAGCCATACTACGTCTACAACAAAGGAACAGCATCAGCCCCACGTGGACGTCTGGTTGCTGGAAGGCTCCGGAAGGCTCTGCAGGATGTCCTGAATGGGCAGAGCCAGGTCGGCCCAGTTGCCCGCTATGGGTTTGAAGGTGATCTTGATCTCCGCATGGGGTATATTGGTCATGGATGCCACCGCCTCAAAGTACTCGTTGCTGTAAAGGCCACAGCAGAGGTTGGTTTTGTTTGTTGGTTGGTTTTCTAGCTTTGTGCATTTCCTTCTCTTTTTTTTTTCCTTTCTTTTTGTTTTTCCTATACTTTTGTATTGTTGGCTCACACACAGGCACACACAGGAGACACATTACCGTAGTCAAACCTAGAAACACCAAAGAGATCAAACACGAGTTTGGGTTATAAACATGTCTGTCTGAGTGTGTGGAACTGTGCGTGCCTGAAATCTCATTGAATGACGCAGGAAACGAACGAGGAGCGCCCAATGGAAGCCGTCAGTCGGCTCTACCCAGGTAGGCAACCCGATGGGCACATGGCACAGAGTTTGCAAAACGCTTAGAGCTTGGTCTTTGACCGAGGATAGACGCTATATAAGTATCTGTATCAAATCAAATCAAATCAAACCAATACTTACGAATTGTGCTTATTCTCCTGTGTATGTTATTCCGCATTTATATATGGGGATGATAATAGCTTTAGATCATTCCTCTGGATAAGTACCTTGATCAGGGGATGATAATAGCTTTAGATCATTCCTCTGGATAAGTACCTTGATCAGGGGATGATAATAGCTTTAGATCATTCCTCTGGATAAGTACCTTGATCAGGGGATGATAATAGCTTTAGATCATTCCTCTGGATAAGTACCTTGATCAGGGGATGATAATAGCTTTAGATCATTCCTCTGGATAAGTACCTTGATCAGGGGATGATAATAGCTTTAGATCATTCCTCTGGATAAGTACCTTGATCAGGGGATGATAATAGCTTTAGATCATTCCTCTGGATAAGTACCTTGATCAGGGGATGATAATAGCTTTAGATCATTCCTCTGGATAAGTACCTTGATCAGGGGATGATAATAGCTTTAGATCATTCCTCTGGATAAGTACCTTGATCAGGGGATGATAATAGCTTTAGATCATTCCTCTGGACAAGTACCTTGATCAGGGGATGATAATAGCTTTAGATCATTCCTCTGGACAAGTACCTTGATCAGGGGATGATAATAGCTTTAGATCATTCCTCTGGATAAGTACCTTGATCAAAAATTGAATTAAATAATTTTGTCAGAAACAACTGTACATTTTTACCACCATATTTTAACATTTCAGCAGAGATAAAATCGATTCCACTAGGCTTGTCATTCGTAAGTTCCCCTATGGCTTGAATAACTTCTTTTTCTGATATAGGTTTATTCAATATCTGTTTCATCTAATATATCAACTTCAGTGTCGTTGTCTTTATTGAGCTCCTCATTTGGACTTTGAAATACTTCCCTGAAATGATTCAACCATTCATTTGTGCTAATGTTATTTGTAATCCTTTCTTTATTACCTTTGCCCATACTTTTTAATTCCTTCCAAAACTGTGATGAATTCTCAAAATCGTTTGCTAATGCTTCAGCCTTTTGTCGTCTAAAAGTTTGTCTTTTCGTTTTTAATAGATGTTTATACTTCTTTCTTGATTCAACATATATTACCCTATCTTCTACTTTTCTTGTTGCTCTGAAGCGATTTAACTTTCCCCTGGTTTCCTTTTTGACTTTGTCACATTCGTCAAACCATTCTGACTTTGTCTTTCTGTCGTTACGGCGAAAGTGAAACTGTTTAAACATGCATTCACTAGAATCTTTTAAACACTGCACAAAGACCCCTAGGGCACCATCTACATCCCTATTCAATCTGTTTGTGGCAATCGACATTCTAATTTGGATATCACTGCTCTCCCATGTCTCAACAAATTCATTCTCTCGTTCCTTATTCCATTTAAATCTCCCACTTACTTTGCCGTGATTTTGGACTGTTTTTGCATACCCACCAGTAACTTTGGTATTAATTTCCACTTTCATAACAACTGGAAAATGATCGGATTCAACCATATTTTCAACAAAAAGCGATGCGACATGGACAGACAAGAACAGGCCAATAGATACAACAAAATAATCTACAACACTTTCGCCAGAAGAGCCAATGAAAGTGCAGTTATCATCAAAACCTTTTTCACAAAGACCATTTAGTATAATACAATCAAACATATTACAAAATTCAATTAATTGGTTACTAAAATTATTCATTTGACTGTTCTGAGATTTTCTTGTAAACTGGTTGTGAATGGGAACAGCAGCTGGCTCGAAGTCACTACTATCGCCATTAAAAGAATAATTATTACAAGCAGATCTTGCATTGAGATCCCCACTTAACATAACGTGGAAGTCGTCATACGATGCGTGCAAATCTGCCAAACATTGTTCCAACAATTCAAGGCCATATACATCCTGCTGGGTTTTCCAGAATGAAGAATCACAAGGGGGAATACAGGAGCAAATGTACATTAAATCTTTATCTGTACAAAACAGGGATTTGTTAATCTTTAGAACCACAGTATTCTCTTGTTCTACATCAACACGTTCAACAAAATTTGCAAACGATTTTCTTACCATTACAATAACACCACCGGAGTATTTCCTTGGTGGGACAGTTTCTTTGATTTGGATGTAAACAGAACAAAGTCATTAAATAATGGTGATTCAAAATCAAATGCAACAAATGTTTCAGTAATACATACAAAATCATAAGAAGTAAGAACGTTAATGAAATCTGTGTTTTCTAACTTCTGTAAAAGACCATTTACATTGTAATTTAGGAATGGAACTTCAGACTTATTTACATTTTGTGCACGAGGTTCTGTACTTTTTGGACCACGACCCTTTATTAAACAGGATTTGTTTCCCAGATCTGTGGCCCGGCCGATATCCTATTTCTTGGTGCAAGACGCACTACCTTCTTTGGCTATGGGCATGGGGAACTGGGACGTACCTTTATCCTTTGTCTGCGTTACCAGAAGAGAGAGAGAGAGAGAGAGAGAGAGAGAGAGAGAGAGAGCAACAACAATAACGACCATGCATGCAAACCAAAAAGATACTAGTACAAAGAGGGGACGTGTATAGGCCGCGAGGCCTAAAGGCAAAAATGCCAGTCCCTACTACTACTACTACTAAAAACGATCATTTAGACATTATAGAATCCGCCCAAACTCCATTAAATTCCACTTACTGTTTTCTGGAAAAACAAAAGAAAAGAATGCCGTTAGAATTTGATTCTACTATACGTAGCTCTTTTCATTAGGTCAGGTCAGAGGCATAGCCCTTGCTACTGGTACTATGTAACCCAGTACTACCTGCCGCATGTGAAGTCTCCCAACGACGGACCAGACGGAGGAGGAGACCTTTCCCAACAGCTGTGAAGGCGGCGCTGTCAGCCTCGTCTCCTTTCCCCATGCACTATTCTTAAAAGGATGGCCTTGGAAAAGAGCCCGTCAGCCCATCGAGTCCAGGACCTATAAAAGCTTATCAGTGCATGGATATTTGCCTTTCAAGGCATGGCGAGGCTAGTAGTATATTTCATGTGCCCCTTGAGGGCATTGAAACACACATGTCTTATACACACCATGTAACAAGTGATGTCAAACAATGAACACACACAAAATGACCACACGAACAAACGGAATACATATTGGCAATTCATTTTCTTTCCCCTTCGAAACAATGCTATTTTCGCTATAAATAGACAAAGTTCTACTTTCGCTTTTAAGACTAAGGTTCGTTCTGTCAATACAAGGTTACGACGTTACTAGAGTAGACAATGACAATTGACAAACCAGAAGCACGAACTCAGCTTTGCTGGGTGTGTAGCTGTGTTGTTGGCATTACTCTTTCTGTTCGTATGGTGCTTGTGACATAGTGGTTTGAGTGTACATGTCTCATTGTCCCCATGCAGCATGAAGAAGTCCTTGCCCTGTGTTGTACTGAGTTTATATCACAGATTGACATAAGTTTAAAGTTGGGTCAACAGCAAAGTGAAAGCTGTATTATCAATGGTTTCTCCAGTGCAATGGCAATGGGAAATTATTTACAGCTTCGTCTTTTGCGAGGGACTACGACTCTAAACCTAGGAGGCAAAATTGCACTGGCTCTTAGTGCTGCAGCCTAATTGGGGGCTAGTTGCCCTTTGGGAACCATCCCAACGCCAACTGTCCTAAAACTGAGAGAATGGGGATGTAACTTGGGCAAGACACTCTCCAATATAATCAAATTCTGGCCCAGAATTGAGCAATTAGGATTAAAACTGTGGTAAACCCCGACTAACAGAGGGTCGAGTTACTGAGTTTGACGTAATGTATTAGCTTGAGTCCATGAGGTCAAGATTTTCAGAGCGTCCATCTCAGTTGTAGTCTTTTCTTATTTTTCACGGCAGTCGTTAATACAATTATGTTGTCGGTGGTCTCCTTTTGTTCAGGGCGGTGGTCTGTCCTTTTGTTCAGGGCGGTGGTCTGTCCCTTTCTTCATGGCAGTGGTCTCCTTTTGTTCAGGGCGGTGGTCTCTCCTTTTGTTCATTGCATCTTTTTCTCTTTTTTTTTTCTTTTTCCTTGCGGGGATGGTGGGTAGTTGGGGCGTGGGGTGGAAGGCGGCGGCTTGTTTTGTACTTTCTGTTTTTGCTGTCTTCAGGAGGCCTCCCTCGCATTTCACTGGGTGAAAATGTTCACCTCGACCTTAATCATTTTCCTTTGGTATCCGGTGAGTTTTGCAGTTGATAATGCAGCCTAATATTTAAAAAAAAATAAAAATAAAAAAATAATAAATTTTTTAAAAATGTCACTGGTGTCGGACAATCTGCAAAGAACATCGATGGAAATCACAAGCAGGAATTTTGGGTTTTGGGGTGGTTTTTTTTCCAGTACCATATATAGGAGCTGGTATTCTGCTTCACTGGTTCTGCTTGTCCCATTACGTTGTGGTCACACAGTGTGTGTGTGTGTGTGTGTGCGGGGTGTTCATAGGTGTGTTGGAGGAAGGGAGGGGGGGGGGGGGTGCGCGCGCGCGCACAATATACTTTGCCTATGTTCAACAGGATTAGATATTGAATGAAAGATATACTCAGTTACTTTTGTATATATACTCGGATGATACGTAACATTTTATTAACCAATTCCAGGTCGGCACAAAAAAAAAGAAACAAAAAAAAAAGAAGTAACTACCTTGCAAGAGTATCATACTTTCCAGAAATGGAAACTCAAGCGAAGCCATGCAATTAAAAGCAATGTTATTTTTCATAGTACAAATTAGATACTGACATCAGCAGTAAACTCCGGTCGCCTTGCATCTGTTACAGTAACATCCCATGTCCTTCAAACACAGACAGACACACACATAAACACCCGTGCACACACACTTACACACAAATAAACAGCAACAAAAAATATAACAAAACACATATCAAAACGCAGTTTTCCTTCACCATTTTCAGCGAATCGAAGACTCCAAAACAGATTTTAGCTGACCTGCAGTAACCAGCGCGCATCAGATTTCTGTATTGGGTGTGGCACAGTCAGAAAAACAGTTGTTTTTTCCCCGATTCATCGCACTGGAAACACGTTATTGTGTCATGGCGGAAAACTGTTCACATGGACACCATGCATACTGAAGAACCTATATTATCTCTTGAAATGAAGAGCACAATCAAGAATAACTTTTTTTAATTAAAAAAAGAAATTTTATTATCACAACTGACAATGATCTTTTTTTTTTATATATATAAATTATGACAAGTGATAATATCCGTTGATCAGAAACATCATCAGGACCAAATATCACAAATGCACATAAGCTAACCAAGTTATATCACATGTCCATTGATTAAAAAAACAAACAAACATTTTCCCCCAACTGAAGTCAGGTACTCATTCACACCCGGGTGGATTGAGGAAAATTGAAAAGAAAACAAACAAAAAGCAAAAAAGTGCCTTTCCCCAAAGACCGGAAAAAATTTCCTTTCCTTAAAGACACAACAACATGCACAAATGGGGCTCGATTGACACTGGTGAAGACTGGATCACAAGTCCAACGCCCAGAGTGCTCCTCATTTTATGAATGCTTAAAAATACGTAAATTGTATTGTACGACAACAGCAAATTGATTATTTGTTGGAAGATATTAGACATGATTAAAAAAAAAAAAAAGTAAAACTGGTTAAAAACAAAAGAAAGCAACAACAACAAAAACCCAACAAATATCACATCACAGGATCAGCATTTTAAGGCATAAGAAAAGCAATGACCCTCAGCACACTCATGATACATACAGCTCAGCACACAACTCCTGTGTGTTGACAGACCACTGGACAAAGTTCTTGTTGCTTTTTGTCCAGCCGACTGCACAGGACCACATTAGGACTGTCAAACCATACAAATACTCTTCCACATCAAGACAAACCTGACTGTCAAACCATACAAATACTCTACCTCATCAAGACAAAACTGTCACATTTACAACAACAACAACAAAACCCCACTAAAACAAACCCTGCAAAACACAGTTCATCAAACCATACAAATACTCTTCCACATCAAGACAAAACTGACTGTCAAACCATACAAATACTCTACCACATCAAGACAAAACTGTCACATTTACAACAACAACAACAACAAAAACCCACTAAAACAAACCCTGCAAAACACAGTTCATGACACAGTATCCCAACCATTTAGCTCCTTATGGTTTATCGTCTCATCCGAATGATTTAGCTCCCCTTATAGCAAATAAGACAGGCCATGCTGATGACCAGCCGTTCCGCTCAATTTATCATCCACTGGACACGAACCTGACAGCGAATCGAGGGACAGAAGAATCACGAGAGGGGCCGATTTCCTTTCACAAAGGGCAGGGAGACAAATGCAACACAGAATTAATGCACATTTAAAAAAACAACATTGTTACCCATCACAAAACAACAAAAGTTCAGTTTAATAGTATGCATATTTCTCTCGCATAAAAAAGAAAAAAGTTGTTGGGTGGGGTTTTTTGTTTGTTTATTTTCTGCCCTAAACAGGCTTTTTTTTTTTTTGCCCTCAGCAGTTTTTTTTCCCCATTTGCCATGAATCCCTCCCCAACCCCTCTCCCCACACCATAAACATGATTTTTTTCTTTATTTGGTGTTGTCAGATACAGGTTAGGTTGGTGGTGGCGTTTTGTTTTTTGTTGTTGTTTTTATTTGGTTGTCATACACAGTTTAAAGAAGTCATACTGTAATCCGGATCTTGGAAAGCACCCAGATCAGTAGGCCCGAACCAAGACTGATGCTCGTCTACACTTAAAGGAAAGACAAACGGGGACAGGGGCAAACAGAAAGATAGAGAACAGAAAATCACAAGCACAGACCTTTCCATAGCTGAAGCCATCAGAGATATAGATATAGATATAGATACACAGTGTCCCAATGATTCAGGTTCCCAGCAAATGAAAGCACCTGGCACATTTAAACACATTTCGCAAACAACACCGAGATTGGTTAAAAGCCAGGAATTGTCAAAAGCCAACAGAAAATGAAAATAACAAAAAAACAAGGAAAAAACAAACAAACAAATCTACTGACAGCAAAACAGAAAATGAAACACATTAGTGTACTGTCCAAAAATGAAGACAGTCTCGTAAAATTGATCGACCAGTCCATCATGTGAACTTAAAAAAAATGGCAATCATCATAATACTGAGCAAATTCCATTAACACAAACATTTGACATGTTTGGTTAAATGGGTCATACATGCTCACTCACAAATGTACATGGATCAAACATTCACACAAACTTTCATTCAAACATGCACATGGGTTCACATTTACACATACAGTACCACATGCAAACACACACACACACACACACATTCACACACACAGCACCACACCTGAACACACATGTACATGGGTACACATTCACACATACAGCACCACACAAACACCCACACTCACTCACATGTACATGGGTCACACATTCACACTTAACAGCCCCACACACATGCAGACAAGTCACATTCATGTACATGGGTACACATTCATGCATTCACAAACACATGTACATGGGTACACATTCACACATACAGCACCACACATGCATACACACACACACATCAGTACACATTCACACATGCAGCACCACAAGTGAACACCCACCCACTCATCAACACACATGTACATGTGTCACACACATCCAGCACCACACACACACACACACAGACATGTGCATGGGTGAAACATTCACACTTACAGCACCACGCACATAGTCACTCATGTACATGGGTACACATTCACAAATAAGCACCACACGTGTACACACACACACACACGTACATGGGTAACACACATCACTACCATCCCACTGCCATGCCCCGCACAGCACAGAATGATGACAGTTAGCTTTGTCATGCCCCCACAGCACATGATGACAGTTTGCTTTGTCATGCCCCCCACAGCACAGAATGATGACAGTTTGCTTTGTCATGCCCCCCACAGCACAGAATGAGACAGTTTGCTTTGTCATGCCCCCCACAGCACAGAATGATGACAGTTAGCTTTGTCATGCCCCCACAGCACATGATGACAGTTTGCTTTGTCATGCCCCCCACAGCACAGAATGATGACAGTTTGCTTTGTCATGCCCCGCACAGCACAGAATGATGACAGTTTGCTTTGTCATGCCCCCACAGCACAGAATGACAGTTTGCTTTGTCATGCCCCCCACAGCACAGAATGACAGTTTGCTTTGTCATGCCCCCCACAGCACAGAATGACAGTCAGCTTTGTCATGCCCCCCACAGCACATGATGACAGTTTGCTTTGTCATGCCCCCCACAGCACAGAATGACAGTTTGCTTTGTCATGCCCCCCACAGCACATGATGACAGTTGCTTTGTCATGCCCCCCACAGCACAATGACAGTTTGCTTTGTCATGCCCCACAGCACAGAATGATGACAGTTTGCTTTCTCATGCCCCCACAGCACAGAATGATGACAGTTTGCTTTGTCATGCCCCCCACAGCACAGAATGATGACAGTTTGCTTTGTCATGCCCCCCACAGCACAGAATGACAGTTTGCTTTGTCATGCCCCCACAGCACAGAATGATGACAGTTTGCTTTGTCATGCCCCCCACAGCACAGAATGATGACAGTTTGCTTTGTCATGCCCCCACAGCACAGAATGATGACAGTTTGCTTTGTCATGCCCCCCACAGCACAGAATGATGACAGTTTGCTTTGTCATGCCCCCCACAGCACAGAATGATGACAGTTTGCTTTGTCATGCCCCCCACAGCACATGATGACAGTTAGCTTTGTCATGCCCCCACAGCACAGAATGATGACAGTTTGCTTTGTCATGCCCCCACAGCACAGAATGATGACAGTTTGCTTTGTCATGCCCCCACAGCACAGAATGATGACAGTTTGCTTTGTCATGCCCCACAGCACAGAATGATGACAGTTTGCTTTAGGACCAAGAGGAAACATAAGGTAAGGGAGACAATCATTTGTCAGAAATCAGTACACATGATTTTAAGACACACATTTTTCAAAGGCAAAACAACTGCCCAAGCACATTCCAATTAAGTGCATCAATATCAGTCTCATGAAAATATGTGTGCACGAGGTTTTTAATTTCTTTAAGAAGACAGTGTTTTCTTAATTTGTTACTGCATTAACACTCTTCATGTGGTATCCAGTATCCAGACACTGGACCAGAATGTCAAGTGGGTATCCACACACTGGACCAGAATGTCAAGTGGGTATCCACACACTGGACCAGAATGTCAAGTGGGTATCCAGACACTGGACCAGAATGTCAAGTGGGTATCCACACACTGGACCAGAATGTCAAGTGGGTATCCACACACTGGACCAGAATGTCAAGTGGGTATCCAGACACTGGACCAGAATGTCAAGTGGGTATCCAGACACTGGACCAGAATGTCAAGTGCGTATCCAGAATGTCAAGTGGGTATCCAGACAATGGACCAGCAGAATGTCAAGTGGGTATCCAGAATGTCAAGTGGGTATCCAGACACTGGACCAGAATGTCAAGTGGGTATCCAGACACTGGACCAGAATGTCAAGTGGGTATCCAGACACTGGACCAGAATGTCAAGTGGGTATCCAGACACTGGACCAGAATGTCAAGTGAGTATCCAGAATGTCAAGTGGGTATCCAGACACTGGACCAGAATGTCAAGTGGGTATCCAGAATGTCAAGTGGGTATCCAGACACTGGACCAGAATGTCAGGTGGGTATCCAGACACTGGACCAGAATGTCAAGTGGGTATCCAGAATGTCAGGTGGGTATCCAGACACTGGACCAGAGTGTCAAGTGGGTATCCAGAATGTCAAGTGCGTATCCAGAATGTCAAGTGGGTATCCAGACACTGGACCAGAATGTCAAGTGGGTATCCAGACACTGGACCAGAATGTCAAGTGGGTATCCAGAATGTCAAGTGGGTATCCAGACACTGGACCAGAGATACCCAGACACTGGACCAGAATGTCAAGTGGGTATCCAGACACTGGACCAGAATGTCAAGTGGGTATCCAGACACTGGACCAGAATGCCAAGTGGGTATACAGACACTGGACCAGAGATACCCAGACACTGGACCAGAATGTCAGGTGGGTATCCAGACACTGGACCAGAGTGTCAAGTGGGTATCCAGAATGTCAAGTGCGTATCCAGAATGTCAAGTGGGTATCCAGACAATGGACCAGCAGAATGTCAAGTGGGTATCCAGAATGTCAAGTGGGTATCCAGACACTGGACCAGAATGTCAAGTGAGTATCCAGAATGTCAAGTGGGTATCCAGACACTGGACCAGAATGTCAAGTGAGTATCCAGAATGTCAGGTGGGTATCCAGACACTGGACCAGAATGTCAGGTGGGTATCCAGACAATGGACCAGCAGAATGTCAAGTGGGTATTCAGAATGTCAGGTGGGTATCCAGACACAGGACCAGAATGTCAAGTGAGTATCCAGAATGTCAAGTGGGTATCCAGACACTGGACCAGAATGTCAAGTGGGTATCCAGAATGTCAAGTGGGTATCCAGACACTGGACCAGAATGTCAGGTGGGTATCCAGACACTGGACCAGAGTGTCAAGTGGGTATCCAGAATGTCAAGTGGGTATCCAGACAATGGACCAGCAGAATGTCAAGTGGGTATCCAGAATGTCAAGTGGGTATCCAGACACTGGACCAGAATGTCAAGTGGGTATCCAGACACTGGACCAGAATGTCAAGTGGGTATCCAGAATGTCAAGTGGGTATCCAGACACTGGACCAGAATGTCAAGTGAGTATCCAGAATGTCAAGTGGGTATCCAGACACTGACCAGAATGTCAAGTGGGTATCCAGACACTGACCAGAATGTCAAGTGGGTATCCAGACACTGGACCTGAATGTCAAGTGGGTATCCAGACACTGGACCAGAATGTCAAGTGCGTATCCAGAATGTCAAGTGGGTATCCAGACACTGGACCTGAATGTCAAGTGCTAAATTGTTCAAGAACAGGACTATCCATAATACAGTCTATCTTTTTTTCTTTTTTCTTTTTTTTCCTCTAACAATGAAATTTCCTTTCCTTTCTAGCATTGTAACTAAACACTCATCTGACCTTACATAGCTGAAAAACTGTAAACATCAATCCCATAGGGTCTTAAGGGGGTGGTGGTGGTGGGGTGGGGGGGTGTTACTGAAAAAAACAACAACTTAGGCACTAGTACAGTCATACACATGGGCATAAGCCTTGAACGTCCCCTTCTGACACTGACAGTCCCATCATTTTTTTCACCAACAAAACCATAGCTCATTGAACATAACAAAAAATATACAGTAACTCACACGATCCTATACAACAATGTACAGTTTGATTAATACCAGTCACACTGCAGCCAACCTAGTAGTCACTGGAGAAATGCAATGGACATAGCAAAGAGATAATGGTAGAGTTTAATGACTTACGCCTTTATAGAGATAACATTTCTATCACTCCTTTCAAATTGTTTTTAATAACTTTGTTTAATGGTGTTTTTGTTTGTTTTTCTGAATACTTTCCAATCTATTCATAGAACTGGTTACAGGCCAGCCAGTGACACAAGGCTGTACATGGCCTAAAAAACAAAACAAAAACCACCCATGTACACACTGATCCCACAGAACATGGTCACATTCATGCACATACACCCATGGTATGCTTCTGCTGACCATTACAGAAAAAAAAGAAGAAAAGACGAAATCTAGTTCAGAATTTCCAAACAGTGGGGGAGACAATTCAAACTGAAAGTACCCCTGACATCCCCCTGTGGGGAGAATTTCCAATAAAAACATCGAAAATAATATCATGAGAGCTCAAGACCAGTCCGTATATAGACAGTTGTCAATCACTTTATACCAACAACATAAATAACCAACTCAAGCTTTTTGGGTTTTCGTTTTTTGTTTATCACCCTCAATCGTTTCATACAATTGACATGAAACATATGTCACCACTGTCAACCATTTCACACAAATGGTATGTATCATAATCTGAACTGTGAATAATTTCACATGAATGATATGTAACAATATTAAAAAACAATGATATAATAAAAACATGTTCATCACCATCAGTTATATATATATATATATATATATATATATATATATATATATATATATATATATATATATATATATATATATATATATATATATATATACACACACACATATATATATATATACAAGAAAATGCAATTTTTTGGTTGATCTTTGCTATTCTTCACACAGATGTCCAAGACTACACAGTTTGTCTTTCCTATTGACACACAACTGGACACAAGAGAACCTGAGCAACCAACTTGCATGCATCAGTTCACTCTATAAGCCAAGTGCTTCTTCTGTGCAAGGACTAACATCAGGCTTCATTGTTTAAAAGAAATACTTTAGAATCTTTTTTTTTTGTTGTTGTCTTTTTGTGTTTGCTATGGATGCCCCTTACAAAGCAGATGCTTGTTTGTCTTTTCCTTTATTCTGTCAAACATCATATATTGTAAATACATTCAGCACAACATCACATCATGAACAGAATTAAATGTAACTGATCTTCCTCGACTGAAATACTAAACATACATAAATTAACTTGACAAACCAATGTCATGTGTACATACACATATATATAGCCAGTGCAGCTTTAAAATGTCCCATGTCTTAGAATGTGGTGCTGGAACCGGCAAAAAGAACCCCATCATTTTGGAACACGCTCTGAACTGCACGGGCTTTTCTTCAAAGCTCAAAATGAGGTGCCATTTCTGATCATCAATTTTCCATGACTGAAATCCCAGATATTTTCACATTAACTTCTGTGCCAAAGAAGAAACTGTTTCTGGCAATCAAACACTTTATTCAGTTTATCCACTAACCACATAAATAATCAAAGAGCAAGTGAACAACGGATACGATAACCACACATGCCTCTTCCTTCCTACACACACACACACACACACACACACACACACACACACACACACACACACACACACACACACCCCCCATAAATTTAACTTTCACTGCAATATTGTAAACAATAAACTTTGTCAGTTAGGGTAACTGCTGAAAATAAGGTAACTAAACAGACATCAGAGGAAATTAGTGAAGGAGGTGTCTGTCCTCATGGAGATGACTGGATGATGTGATGGTTTTCTCCGGAGAGGATGCATCTTTGCATCATGAATGTGTCCTCTGTCCTCATTCGTTCATTCATTCCCTGAAACAAATGCCAGAGTCGAGTCTCATCACCTCATGACAAAAGTCACCTCCCAACAACAACAAAAGTCATCACCTCATGACAAAAATCACCTCCCAACAACAAAAGTCATCACCTCATGACAAAAATCACCTCCCAACAACAACAAAAGTCATCACCTCATGACAAAAACCACCTCCCAACAACAACAAAAGTCATCACCTCATGACAAAAGTCACCTCCCAACAACAAAAGTCATCACCTCATGACAAAAGTCACCTCCCAACAACAAAAGTCTCATCACCTCATGACAAAAACCACCTCCCAACAACAATAAAAGTCATCACCTCATGACAAAAGTCACCTCCCAACAACAAAAGTCATCACCTCATGACAAAAGTCACCTCCCAACAACAAAAGTCATCACCTCATGACAAAAATCACCTCCCAACAACAAAAGTCATCACCTCATGACAAAAACCACCTCCCAACAAAAACACAAGTCTCATCACATGACAAAAATCACCTCCCAACAACAACAAAAGTCTCATCACCTCATGACAAAAATCACCTCCCAACAACAACAAAAGTCTCATCACCTCATGACAAAAGTCACCTCCCAACAACAAAAGTCATCACCTCATGACAAAAGTCACCTCCCAACAACAAAAGTCATCACCTCATGACAAAAGTCACCTCCCAACAACAAAAGTCTCATCACCTCATGACAAAAATCACCTCCCAACAACAAAAGTCATCACCTCATGACAAAAGTCACCTCCCAACAACAAAAGTCATCACCTCATGACAAAAATCACCTCCCAACAACAAATGTCATCACCTCATGACAAAAACCACCTCCCAACAACAAATGTCATCACCTCATGACAAAAATCACCTCCCAACAACAACAAAAGTCTCATCACCTCATGACAAAAATCACCTCCCAACAACAAAAGTCATCACCTCATGACAAAAGTCACCTCCCAACAACAAAAGTCATCACCTCATGACAAAAATCACCTCCCAACAACAAAAGTCATCACCTCATGACAAAAATCACCTCCCAACAAAAACACAAGTCTCATCACCTCATGACAAAAATCACCTCCCAACAACAAAAGTCTCATCACCTCATGACAAAAATCACCTCCCAACAACAAAAGTCATCACCTCATGACAAAAACCACCTCCCAACAACAACAAAAGTCATCACCTCATGACAAAAATCACCTCCCAACAACAACAAAAGTCATCACCTCATGACAAAAATCACCTCCCAACAACAAAAGTCGTCACCTCATGACAAAAACCACCTCCCAACAACAACAAAAGTCATCACCTCATGACAAAAACCACCTCCCAACAACAACAAAAGTCATCACCTCATGACAAAAATCACCTCCCAACAACAAAAGTCGTCACCTCATGACAAAAACCACCTCCCAACAACAACAAAAGTCATCACCTCATGACAAAAACCACCTCCCAACAACAACACAATCAGCAGCAGCAGTCAGCAGAACAATCTGTCAAGGAGTATGCGAGGCCTGAAGCGTTAAGCCATAAACAACAAAGTGTTAACAGCAGAGAGGAACATGTTGGAAGAGCTTTCAGTTCTTCAGCTTTCCAAACCTGGAATTCACTGCCCTTTTTTCAATCTTTCACTGGCCCTCACTCACATCCTTGAAAACAGATAAAAAAAGAAAACCCACTCCTTTTCAAGCAGTGCTCTACACAATGAAGCCACTCCATTCTATATCTGTATTTTGTGGATCCACATCTATTTTTTGTGTTCGTTCTTTAGTTTAGCGTCGTTTCACAATCAGTGATATTAGACGATAAAAAAGGGGGAAGGGGGTGTGGGTGGGGGCTGGGGTGTAGGGGTGTGTGTGTGTTGGGAGGGGGTGGGGGGGGGGGGGGAGGAAAGAGGAAAACAGAAAAGGTAGAAAACTACAAAAAAATGCATACAATTCAATAATGATAACAATAATCAGAAGCCATCAACTCGATTCTGAAGTACATTAAAGAAATGTAGAAATAGGGCTATGAACTAATGCCTAGGAAAGTTCGACTATGAGAACCTCGTCAGAAATAACTTTCCATATTTCTGTGTGTGTGTGTGTGTGTGTGTGTTTCTCTCTGTCTGTATGTGCATGTGTTCTTGTGTGCTTTGTGTCTGACTGATGCGTTCTTGTAAAGCAATTTGAGAAGTTTGATAGCACAACATAAATGCACTATTATTATTATATCTATTACCATTATTATCATCATCATACATTGCTGATTCTGCCATTCCTGAAACCACCACTCCCACAGCCAAACTCAGAGCAGTGTGATACATGTGATACATGCAGTTTAAAATGAACAGGCTGTTGACACTGTAAAAACTACAACAAAACCAACTACAACATCATGCCCATGCAAGGGGAGACTACAGATTCATCACATAACAGAAAAGAAGAAAAAAGAAAAGAAAAATCACTCCACAATTCACAGTCCATGGACACTAATCATCCAGCCTCAGGAGTCTCTCTGGTGTGTGGCCTCCTGGTGAGCCAAAATCTAGTTTCCTGTAGAACTGCCAGTGCAGAGACTGTGACAGATGAACCCAATGATTTGGCTGTGTATAAGGGGGTGGGGGTGGAGGGTCAGGGGCAGATGGGGGTGGGGGGTGGGAGAGGGGGAGTAATGCCACTAAAACTGTGCAGCATGTGATAGGGGGCAGCAAAAAAAAAAAAGTTCAACCTATGAACTGGGTACAATGCTAGCCATCAAATGAAAAAGCAATCCACACCACTACCTCCTGTTCAAATCAAATCTTATTGCTGTGTTGGAAAACACAAGAAAAGACAACACAACAAAAAACAACATAAAACAACACAAGCAAAGCAAAGCAAAGACAAGAAAAGAACAGACTATGTTAAACAGGACACACAACAAAAGAAAGAAATAGATAAACATTTTTAGGGAAAAAAAACAACAACAGCCTTGCCTTCCTACCTGCCTTGCAGGGTGTGTCACAAAACAATAAATAAATAAATAATTATATAAATAAATGTCACGTCATGCAGGACACCAGAAGGGGACTCCCAACTACTGTGCTCTAAAACCACCCCTAAACCATACAGTGAAGACCCCCCTCTCAGTGTGCAGTCTGTGGAAATGAGACAGACTGGCTGTCCAAAACGGGCAGCAAGCTGGACCAGACCGGCCCTGAGACAGAACACAGTAAGTCTTTCCCCCGATGTGAAATCCATCTGGAGGAGTCCACTTCACACCAAAATGAAGAAAACTCCAGAGCCTTGTGATGACGACACCACACACCTCTCTCCAGAGCACACACATGTCCTTCATTTCCAGGCTGCGGACTGGACGGACACCGTTGGCTTCTGGCTCACCAACAGGATCAACAACTCCTGCTCAGACCAGAGCCCTTGTGGCACGAGCGTGCAATCCCCTGAGCATGTCCTTCAGTTGTGCCCAACCCATGCTGCACTCATGTAAATTCTTGCCCAGTGCTGTGGAAACTGTGGGAAAGTGTGGGGTCTGGCGGAGGAGGCCTTGCGATGGATTAATGCAGACTTCATCGCTGCAACAACCCTGACCACCACCTTCTGTGTGCGCGGGCTGCAACTCCCACGTTCACTCAAATTTTTACGAGGGGGCTTTTACCTGCATGACCGTTTTTACCTCACTATGTGGGCAGCCATACTCCGTTTTCAGGGGTGACACCTGACCATATGACATGGAAACTGGAGTACAGATGGAGAAGAAGACAGAAAGAAACAGGTAACTGGCTGCTCCCTACCTGCCCTTAAGGCTGTGTCAGCCATCACCAACTGGAAGATCTTGGGGTACAGGTGTCGCTTGTCCTCACCCAGCAAGGTGGCGGCAATGTCATCGTCAGCCTCCTCCCGCCCCTCCTCCATTCCTCCCTCCTTCTCCTGTACATCCTGCCCCCAACAATAAAGACAGTGTCAGACAGCATAACACAAGACATGTTCACTTCAGTTACTCAAGGAGGCGTCACTGCGTTCAGACAATTCCACATACGCTACACCACATCTGCCATGCAGATGCCCGACCAGCGCTTAAAAGACAAGGCATGATGTGCGCGGAATGGAACCACAATAAATCAGTGCTGTTTGACACAGAGGGCAGTGTTATAGGTTAGAATAGGCAAATGTGTGACAAACTACAAGACAACACAGCATAAGATGAGCAACATGAGACAATGTCAAACAAGACACAGTCACTGTGTGCTGAATGGAACCACTATCCACTTCACAGATGCATCTTTGGAAGCATTGCTAAATTTTCCTGACCAACACTGCATGTGTCTTATCTCTCAGCCTTGGCTGATGCTGGGATATATTATCCAAGTACAGCCTCATACCTAGCACCTGTAGTAAAATGACACAAAAAGAGTTACCAAATGTAGTGTTTTTGTCAGGAGCTGCAGATGTTGTTGCATGGATTTTTTTCCCTTTCTTTTGGGAAGTTGTGGTGGGGGTGGCTTGCTTTGTGTATTGGTGTTCTAATATGTATGGGATGTTGATTGCACTTTCTAACTGATAAATATATTTTCGTTGTTGTTGTTGGTATTTTCCCCTTTTATCCAAACACACAATCATATATTCATGTACTCCTACACATGTACAGCTTGCTTACACAATTCATACTTCTACACTTGTAATCAACTATAGCTTACATACACACACAAACACATATTCATACATTCACATACATGTACAACTCACACACACAGACACATGCACACACACACTACACACCTTCTTCAGCATTCATAGGAGCAACTTCCATGTTCACTTGTATGAATGAGTGGACTTGATGTATATTACTATTTTTACCCTGCCATGTAGGCAACCATACTGTTTTCTGGGGTGTGCATGCCGGGTAGGTTCTCATTTCCATAACCCACTGAATAACTGACATGGCTTACAGGATTTTTAATGTGCACATCATATTAGCTCTTCCGCATGTGTATACATACCCATGAAGGGGTTCCGGCACTAGCAGGTCTGCACATGTGTTGAACTGGAAAAAATATCTCCCAAATTTATTTACCCCAAAGGTATGCCAAAACATGTGACTGAATTCAGGAAACTTTGGTGATTATACAGCACTGTGAACTTTCAACCACCACAACCATCAAATTACATATTTCACTCAAAATGAAAAGAAAATTGAATCAACAGAAAAAAAAAGAAGGAAAGAAGAAGAAAAAAATTCAGACCTGTACGGCCTTGTAAGCCTTCATGAATGTCGCTGATCCCAGCAACCTTTCCAGATCTTTCCGCTGCTGCTCCAAGCGACTGGTAAGGTCAAGGTCATCATCGCCCTCCTCCATGTCCCCATCCCCAAACACTGTTTCGCTGTCAGTGTCATCTGGTGGGAAAGGGTCACGTCGTACGGTCAACATCTGCTGGTTGATTTTCAAACTATGCAACTGGACACTCTTTCAGATGGGAGTCAGGAAGATGCTAAATGTATCTAAATGTATCTAAATGTATCTTTTTGTAAGCACCATTAAAAGGAATCCAATAGAGAAAATATATTGGTCAACTGCCCACTACAAAGGTTATTTTGTTCATCAAATTTAAATGAAATAATCACTGTTAATCTATTGAAACAGGGCGGGTCAACTGAATTCCAAGAGAATACTGTTATTTGTTGTTGTTTTTTTTAATGTGACATGGAAACTGTTGGTGATGAATTTCATTTTATCATGATATCTGTAAAAGACTGTTGCCAGATAAACACAGATGTCAAAATCTGTATTCTCATTCTAAAAAGTTCCTGCGGGCAGTTTTGTAAATTCATTAAAACTTGCAATGTTGCACTGGACAATATTATACAGAGAAAGGAATGTTAATCCTTATTTTTCCTTTACTGATAAACCTAGCTTATTTCTTCTTTTGTTGTTTTCTAAAATCCTTCAATGTCAGAGAGAAAAACTGACAGACAGACAAGATGAGAGAGTACAGGAGTGTGTGTGTGTCTGTGTGTGAGTGTGTGTGAAAGCAAGCTATACATGTATGCAAGTGCATGAACATTGTGTGTGTGAATGTAAGACAAGTGATACATGTGTGAATGTGTGTATGTAAGCACACAAACTAGCTGTGTGCAAGTGGAAGAGTACATGTGTGTGTGTGTGTGTGTGTGTGTGTGTGTGTTGTGTGTGTGTAAGCAAATTATACATGTGTGAGCATGTGTAAATACGTGCATGTCCCAAGACTGCTTGCAGAATATGAACACACATGTACGCATGCATGTACGTATATGTCAAATATACATGGGTCAGACAAGACTGCTTTTACAAAGAGTAAAACCTAAATCACCTTCATCTTCCTCATCCTCCTGGTCATCGTTCATATCCTCCATTATCTTTTCCTCGTTTTCTTCCTGCAAAGGGGAGTCACTGCACAAGGGACATGACTGAGTATGATATTCCATCTTAAAAACATCCACACAAAAATCATAAAATAAAATAAGTATACATGGACATGTACAGGGAGATGAGTTTATTTCAGGGATTTCTTAGGAAAAACAAAGTATGAAAAGAAAAAAGGGAAGGAAGGATCTGTAATAAGCACACCATTCTGTACCTTACTGTATCATTCTGTTCACACCATTCTGTACCTTACTGTGTCATTCTGTTCACACCATTCTGTACCTTACTGTGTCATTCTGTTCACACCATTCTGTACCTTACTGTATCATTCTGTTCACACCATTTTGTACTTTACTGTGTCATTCTGTTCACACCATTTTGTACCTTACTGTGTCATTCTGTTCACACCATTCTGTACTTTATCATTCTGTTCACACCATTCTGTACCTTACTGTATCATTCTGTTCACACCATTCTGTACCTTACTGTATCATTCTGTTCACACCATTCTGTACCTTACTGTATCATTCTGTTCACACCATTCTGTTCTTTACTGTATCATTCTGTTCACACCATTCTGTACCTTACTGTGTCATTCTGTTCACACCATTCTGTACCTTACTGTATCATTCTGTTCACACCATTCTGTACTTTACTGTGTCATTCTGTTCACACCATTCTGTACTTTATCATTCTGTTCACACCATTCTGTACTTTATCATTCTGTTCACACCATTCTGTACTTTATCATTCTGTTCACACCATTCTGTACCTTACTGTATCATTCTGTTCACACCATTCTGTACCTTACTGTATCATTCTGTTCACACCATTCTGTACCTTACTGTATCATTCTGTTCACACCATTCTGTTCTTTACTGTGTCATTCTGTTCACACCATTCTGTACCTTACTGTATCATTCTGTTCACACCATTCTGTACCTTACTGTATCATTCTGTTCACACCATTCTGTTCTTTACTGTATCATTCTGTTCACACCATTTTGTACCTTACTGTGTCATTCTGTTCACACCATTCTGTACTTTATCATTCTGTTCACACCATTCTGTACCTTACTGTATCATTCTGTTCACACCATTCTGTACCTTACTGTATCATTCTGTTCACACCATTCTGTACCTTACTGTATCATTCTGTTCACACCATTCTGTACCTTACTGTATCATTCTGTTCACACCATTCTGTACCTTACTGTATCATTCTGTTCACACCATTCTGTACCTTACTGTATCATTCTGCTCACACCATTCTGTACCTTACTGTATCATTCTGCTGCACACCATTCTGTACCTTACTGTATCATTCTGTTCACACCATTCTGTACCTTACTGTATCATTCTGTTCACACCATTCTGTACCTTACTGTATCATTCTGTTCACACCATTCTGTACCTTACTGTGTCATTCTGTTCACACCATTCTGTACCTTACTGTGTCATTCTGTTCACACCATTTGCACTTTACTGTATCATTCTGTTCACACCATTCTGTACCTTACTGTATCATTCTGTTCACACCATTCTGTACCTTACTGTGTCATTCTGTTCACACCATTCTGTTCTTTACTGTGTCATTCTGTTCACACCATTCTGTACCTTACTGTGTCATTCTGTTCACACCATTTGTACTTTACTGTATCATTCTGTTCACACCATTCTGTACCTTACTGTATCATTCTGTTCACACCATTCTGTACCTTACTGTGTCATTCTGTTCACACCATTCTGTTCTTTACTGTGTCATTCTGTTCACACCATTCTGTACCTTACTGTGTCATTCTGTTCACACCATTCTGTACCTTACTGTATCATTCTGTTCACACCATTCTGTTCTTTACTGTGTCATTCTGTTCACACCATTCTGTACTTTATCATTCTGTTCACACCATTCTGTACTGTATCATTCTGTTCACACCATTCTGTTCTTTACTGTGTCATTCTGTTCACACCATTCTGTACCTTACTGTATCATTCTGTTCACACCATTCTGTTCTTTACTGTATCATTCTGTTCACACCATTTTGTACCTTACTGTATCATTCTGTTAATATCACATACAGGCACTTTTTTCCTTTTTTTTTTTTTTTTTTTTTTTTTACTTTGCTGCATTATAATATCACATACAAGCAGACTATTTTGTACTTAACTGTATCATTCTGTTGACAGCACATGCAGACAGGCTATTTTGTACTTTTTGTTAAAAATCAAATACAGGCAGACTATTTTGTACTTCACTATATTTTTCTGTTTTTATCACATTCAGGACCCCTAAAAACAATACTCTGTGTTCCTGAATATGAGAGAGAGAGAGAGAGAGAGAGAGAGAGAGAGAGAGAGAGAGAGAGAGAGAGAGAGAGAGAGAGAGAGAGAGAGAGCACCTGTAGAATAGAAGCAAAGAATGAAATATTTTACTACTTTGTTATTCTGTGAAGGGACAAGAAGAGTAATCTGCAGTGAACAGGAACATCAGCAGGTGACTACACGGAGACGCTGGCATCAGATGCAAAGGAAGCAGCCCACCAAGGAAACATGTACAATCTCTACTACTACACCATCAAGAAGCTGTCCGGAAAGTTCAGCAAACCCTAAAGATCCATGAAGGACAAGGCAGGGAGGACAACACTAAATGAAGAGGGGCAGATGAACACAAAAGGTGAAGGATTTTGAGGAACTGCTAAACAGACCAGCCTCTCAGGAACCACCAGCTGGCAGCGACCTACCGACTGACTGCAATATGCCTACCATGGAAGAGATCCATCAAGTTGTCAAGAAACGGCAAGTCTGCAGGACCAGACAGTATTCCAGCAGAAGCACTCAAGACTGACAATGAGACCAGTGTGGAGATGCTCCACCCACTCTTCAGCCAGATCTGGAGGAGGAGAAAGTCCCTTCAGAGGAGAGAGAGTTGCCCCATCAAGCTAAGAAAAAAGACCTTAGCTCCTGCACAAACTACAGAAGGATAATGCTGCTGTCCACTCCTGGTAAAGTCAACAGAGTCCTGTTAAACAGAGTGAAGGATGCTGTTGATGCACAGCTCTGAGATCTGTAGGCTGGCTTTCACAACGACAGATCTTGCCACACTGACCAGAAAGCAACACTGCACATTATCTTGGAATAATATCTGGAGTGGAGCTCGCCTCTCTACGTCAACTTCATTGACTATGAGAAAGCATTTGACAGCTGGACAGACACTATGGAAGCTGCTGCGACACAACAGAGTGCCAGAGAAGATGACGAATATTATCCACAACTTGTATGAAGGGATGTTCTGCAGGGTGGTCCAAGGCTGACAACTCACAGAAGCCTTCCAAATAAATACAGGAGTATGGCAAGGATGCTTACTGTCGCCCTTCCTGTTCCTACTTGCAATAGACTAGATTATGAAGACCTCCAAAACCCAGAAGAGAAATGGCATCCAGTGAACACTTAATACAGCTGTACGACCTTGCCTTTGATGACAATCTGGTCATCCTCTCCTACACCCAAAATCAGATGCAGGAAAAGACAAGCACCGTTTTGGAAACATAAGCTTGCCTGGGTCTCAACATCCACAGGGGGAAGAGCAAGATCATCAAGGTCAAAGCAGCAAACACAACACCTATCAGGCTGGAAGGCCAGGCACTAAAAGAGGTGGAAAGCTTCACTTCCCATGGCAGCATCATCAACAAACAGTGTGGAAAGCTTCACTTACCATGGCAGCATCATCAACAAACAGGGTGGAAAGCTTCACTTACCATCGCAGCAGCATCAACAAACAGGGTGGAAAGCTTCACTTCCCATGGCAACATCAACAAACAGGATGGAAAGCTTCACTTACCATGGCAGCAGCATCAACAAACAGGGTGGAAAACTTCACTTCCCATGGCAACATCAACAAACATGGTGGAAAGCTTCACTTACCATGGCAGCATCATCAACAAACAGGGTGGAAAGCTTCACTTCCCATGGCAACATCAACAAACAGGGTGGAAAGCTTCACTTAACCATGGCAGCAGCATCAACAAACAGGGTGGAAATGATGCTGACTTTAGAACCCGGATTGCCAAGACAAGGGCAAGGATTTCCACCAGTTGAATAATTTCAGAGATCCCACAGTTAACATCAAGATCAACATCTTCAACACCATAGTGAAGCCGGTCTGCTGCTCTATGGAGCAGAGACCCCGAGAACCACTGTCACCGCCACAAAGAGAATC
>NC_134882.1:55340999-55385999 GCF_041734735.1 Babylonia areolata | reverse complement strand
CGGGTCAGTGGACCCCCAGAAAGGCCATGCGGAGAACGCCTGTGTTGTTGTAGGTCACAAAAAGCAGACTGTTCGGGTCACCGAGGAAAACTGAACTACGTTCCAAAGCTACCTGATGACATCACTGATGTGGACTTGTCTGGCAACAGCTTCACCTCGGACGTTCTGACCAGCGACTTCTTTGCGAATCTGACACACGTCACTTCACTGGATCTTTCTCGCAACAACATCACCTGGCTCCCTCGTAGTGTGTTCAGGTTCACAGGGAAACTAAGTGAACTGTTTCTAAATGAAAACAAAGCACTACAACTGGAGACTCTTAGAGAGGTAGTATCCATACGAACCGTAAGACATGTCTCAGCAAAAGGCTGCAATCTCCCACCCCCTTCAGCAGACCTCTTCATAAACAGCACGTCTTCCGTCTACAGCATCAGATTAGATTCTAATCCACACGGAGGCACGTATAACCTGGAAGGATTATGTCCTCTTGAGTCTCTACATCGCCTCTATATTGCCCAGTGCGACTTCAAACAAATTTCCTCCTCGTGCCCTCTGCCCCTAATCTCCAGTCTGGATTTATCAGGCAACACGCTGCGGGAATTTCCCAAAATGTGCTTTGGGCAGGGCAGATCAATGTTCCCATCTTTAACCTATCTTGACTTACGATACAATCGCATCGAAGAACTTTCCACAGCGGACGTTTGCCTGCCTTCCCTAATAACTCTCGATATGTCTTTCAACTTCGTCAGAATGTATCCCACTGGCACGTTTAGCAGTCTCAAGTTCCCAATCTTGGAAAAGCTACGCCTTCAGCATCAGACCAGGTACTGGGATATTTTTAAAGTAAACACAAGAATTCAGGACTACGCCTTTGATAATTCAAATTTGCAAGAACTCGATCTTCGCCACAATGAACTGGAATTCGCTGATCGAGGGTCAGTCGGAACACATGCTTTTGCGAACTGTCACAACCTGCGAGAGTTATATCTGAGTTCAAATAACTTCTCAGACGTGGATGATCAAAGGTTCTTATCTTTGTTCGGACACCTGAATTCACTGAATACCCTACTCCTCTCAAACAGCAAGTTTGAGCTGCTTACAACCAAAACTTTTGCAAACTTTCATAACTTGCTCATCTTATCTCTTGACAGTAACATCATTACCAGCATCCCTGATGGTGCGTTTGATCACCTGGACAGACTAGAAATGCTGATGCTTTCCAACAACAAAATAAAAACAATCGACAAACACACCTTCAGCGAGAACATACAGAGAGGTCTCAGAGCCCTGACATTAGGCCTGAACCCGTTCCAATGTTCCTGTGAACTGCTGTGGTTTCAACGCTGGTTCCGGACGCACCAGAAGCTCTTCACAGAACGACTGGTCGACGACAACAGCTACAGGTGTCAGAACATTCCAGGGGTGGCACTGGCCAACTTCTCCATGACTGACCAAGCATGTCTGCTCAGCCCGGAGGTCAGCCTGTTCATCATCCAGGCATGTTCTGTCGTTATCGTCACCCTGGCGCTGGTCTCCTTCGTCTTCCGCTACCGCTGGCACATCCGCTTGCTCATGTACGAGGTGTTCCGCGGGCGGGATGACCTCAGGGCGCAGCGGCTCCTGAGCAACAGCTTTGACTACGACGTCTTTGTATCCTACGCCTCGCAGGACCTGCCCTGGGTCCGCCAGCAGCTGATGCCCAACCTGGAGATCGAGCTGGGGCTGAGGCTATGCGTGCACGAGAGGGACTTCATCTTGGGCAGGAACATCGTGGACAACATAGTGCACAGCGTGGACAGCAGCAAGAAGATCCTCATGGTCTTCTCCGCAGACTTTGTGCACAGTCAGTGGTGTCAGTTCGAGCTCAACCTGTGTCTGTCCCACGTCATGGACCACGATGACGCTCTGATCGTGGTGTGCGTGGATGACGTCATGTCGCGTCAGATGACGTCAGCTATGATGGCGGTGCTGAAGACGACGACGTACATCCAGTGGCAGGAGCAAGAGGACGCAGTGGCTTCGTTCTGGGGGCGTCTTCATCTGGCTCTCAGTGAAATCCTTCCTCAGCGTGAACATTACGTTTAAACTGCTTACATACCTTTCATCCTGTCCGTCTCCCCTCCCCCCGCCTACCCCCACCCTCCCTCTCTCTTTTGCTCTCCGTATCCCTCCTTTCTGTCTTCCCCTCTCTTTGTCTCCCTCTCTCTTTTGTTCTGTCTTCCTCTCTCTTTGTCTCCCTCTCTCTTTTGTTCTGTCTTCCTCTCTCTTTGTCTCCCTCTCTCTTTTGTTCTATCTTCCTCTCTCTTTGTCTCCCTCTCTCTTTTGTTCTATCTTCCTCTCTCTCTGCCCCCCCCCCTCTTTTGTTCTGTCTTCCTCTCTCTTTGTCTCCCTCTCTCTTTTGTTCTGTCTTCCTCTCTCTTTGTCTCCCTCTCTTTTGTTCTATCTTCCTCTCTCTCTGTCACCCCCACCCCCCCTTTTGTTCTATCTTCCTCTCTCTCTGTCCCCCCCCCCCTTTTGTTCTATCTTCCTCTCTCTTTGTCTCCCTCTCTTTTGTTCTGTCTTCCTCTCTCTTTGTCTCCCTCTCTTTTGTTCTATCTTCCTCTCTCTCTGTCACCCCCCCCCCTTTTGTTCTATCTTCCTCTCTCTCTGTCCCCCCCCCCTTTTGTTCTATCTTCCTCTCTCTTTGTCTCCCTCTCTCTTTTGTTCTGTCTTCCTCTCTCTTTGTCTCCCTCTCTCTTTTGTTCTGTCTTCCTCTCTCTTTGTCTCCCTCTCTCTTTTGTTCTGTCTTCCTCTCTCTTTGTCTCCCTCTCTCTTTTGTTCTATCTGTCTTCCTCTCTCTTTGTCTCCCTCTCTCTTTTGTTCTGTCTTCCTCTCTCTTTGTCTCCCTCTCTCTTTTGTTCTGTCTTCCTCTCTCTTTGTCTCCCTCTCTCTTTTGTTCTGTCTTCCTCTCTCTTTGTCTCCCTCTCTCTTTGTCTCCCTCTCTCTTTGTCTCCCTCTCTCTTTTGTTCTGTCTTTCTCTCTCTTTGTCTCCCTCTCTCTTTTGTTCTGTCTCCCTCTCTCTTTTGTTCTATCTGTCTTCCTCTTTCGCTGTCTCCATTCCTCCCTCTTTCTGTCTGTCTCCCTCTCTCTTTCTCCGTCTCCATTTCGCTCTGTCTGTCTGTCTCTCTCTTTCGCTCTGTCTGTCTCCCTCTTTCTCTCTCTCCCCCTCTCTATTTCGCTCTGTCTGTTGTCCCCCCCCCCCCCCCCCTCTCTTTCTCTCTCTGTGACACACGTACTGTGCAGATTTGGGCGAGTGGGTACATGTGTATATCAGTAGATGAGTGAGTGACTGCAACGATTTCATGAAATTTACCCTTTCCTCTCCTCTCTTCCCCCCCTCCCAAAACCCCTGGAGAAAGTGGTCTGATTACTGAAATAATACTCAAATCGTAGTTCCCCCCCCCCCCCCCACTCCCCGAGAGTCAGGGTGGAGAAGGGCATTCAATTCAAAGCAAAAGTTAACACCTCTCTCTCCCCCTCTAAAACCCACCATCTTCCTATGACTAATGAAAAAAAAACCCCTCCTATTTCATTAGAAGCTTAAAAAGTAAAAAGCATAATTTACTTCTTTCTCTCCGTGTTCCCATTCTTTCTTCAGTTCATACAATGAAAGAATTACCGCACACTCTCTTTATCTGCATGATTCATACATAACATACGTATGCGTATGTGTATTTTGATATGTATGTGCGTATGTATGTGCGTGCGTGCGTGCGTTTGTGTGTTGAGTGTGTGGTAAGTACGTGTATTTTGTGTGTGTGTGTATGTGGTAAGTTCATGTATTTTGATATGTATGTGCATATGTATGTGCGTGCGTGCGAGTGTGTGCGCGTGTGTGTGCGTGCATCTGTGTATGTGTGTGTGCGGGAGCATGTGCGTGTGGATATTATATTCTGTATATATTATACCTGTGTGCAATGTCCACTGCCCCTCTCTATATAGTACCTGTACACCTGTGTGCAATGTCCACTGTCCCTCTCTGTACAGTACCTGTATACCTGTGTGCAATGTCCACTGCCCCTCTCTGTACAGTACCTGTACACCTGTGTGCAATGTCCACTGCCCCTCTCTGTACAGTACCTGTATACCTGTGTGCAATGTCCACTGCCCCTCTCTGTACAGTACCTGTATACCTGTGTGCAATGTCCAGTCTTTCTCTTACAGTACCTGTATACCTGTGTGCAATGTCCAGTCTTTCTCTTACAGTATCTGTAAACCTGTGTGCAATGTCCAGTCTTTCTCTTACAGTACCTGTAAACCTGTGTGCAATGTCCAGTCTTTCTCTTACAGTACCTGTAAACCTGTGTGCAAAGTCCAGTGTCCCCACTCTGCATTGTATCTGTTATCAGAGTGGTATGTGTAATATCTGTAAACTGGGCCCAACACTCAGCTTATATCACAGATTGACCTAAGTTTACACTTGGGCCAACAGCAAAGTGCGAGCTGTATTTTCAGTGGTTTCTTCATTGCAATAGGAAGTCATTTACAGCATGGTCTTTTGAGAAGGACTGTGACTCTCAAACTAGGAGGCAAAAATTGCACTGGTTCTTAGTGCAGCAACCTTGGGTGTCAGTTGGCCTTTGGGAACCATCCCAACATGGACAGTCCTAAAACCCTCTTGACCGAGAGAGTGGGGATGTAACCTGGGCAAGACACTCTCCGATACAATCAAATTCTAGCCAAAATAGTCAGGACAGCAGTTTCCTCCTCTGCTATTCTGATGGTCTTAGTCAAACACGACTGACTATCATACTGAAGAGGAATGTACAGTACCCATATACCCTTATGGAATGTATAGTATCTCTGTATACAGGTGTGGTATTGACAGTCTCTGTATACCAATGCGGTATTTATAGTAGGTGCGGTATCTATAGTATCTGTATACCGGTGTGGTATTCATGGTATCTGTATACTGGGATGGAATGTATAGTACTGTATACCCTTGTGATATTTACAGTATCTGTATACCAGTGTGCTATTTATTGTGTGTTTATACCAGTGTGCTATTTATTGTGTCTGTATACCAGTGTGCTATTTATTGTGTCTGTATACCAGTGTGCTATTTATTGTGTCTTTATACGAGTGTGCTATTTATTGTGTCTGTATACCGGTGTGCTATTTATAGTATCTGTATACCATTTATTCATAGTATCTGTATACCAGTGTGTTACTTATAGTATCTGTATACCAGTGGTATTTATAGTGTCTGTATACTGGTGTGGTATGTATAGTATCTGTATACCAGTGTGGAATGCATGTTTACACAAACATACACTACAACACAAACTACACACACCCTTCACACATACACACAATACACCCTCTAATACACACAACACACACATTGCAGGACACACACACACACACACACACACACAGCAGGTCACACATAGTGGCATACACACACTGCAGGTCACACATGCACACACATTGCAGGTCACACATACACACATATTGCAGGTCACACACACACACACACACACACACACACACTTTGCAGGTCACACACTGCAGGTCACACACACATACATTGTAGGTGTCACACACACACACACACACACACACACTGCAGGTCACACACACACACACACACATTGCAGGTCACACACACACACACACTGCAGGTCACACACACACACACACACATACATTGCAGGTCACACAAACACACATTGCAGGTCACACACATACATTGCAGGTCACACACACACACACACACATTGCAGGTCACACACACACACACACATTGCAGGTCACACACACACATTGCAGGTCACAAACACACACACACACACACACACACATTGCAGGTCACACACACACATTGCAGGTCACACACACACACACACACACACACACACACATTGCAGGTCACACACACACACACACACACACGCATTGCAGGTCACACACACATTGCAGGTCACACATACATTGCAGGTCACACACACAAATACATAGGTCACACACACACATACATTGCAGGTTACAAACACATAGGTCACTCATACACACACATTGCACGTCACACACACACACACACTGCAGGTCACGTTCTCACCTGAACCACATCCAAACTGTGGGAGCGAGGCAGGGAGCTCTTGGCACTCCTTCCCTGTGCTCCTTGAAGACTGCCCAGGTCAGGTTCTGAGCATGTCCTCAGTAACTGCACATACACACACACACACACACACACACACGCATTTAAACACACACATGCATTTTAACACAAACACAATATCACAGTCACATACACATGCTCACACACATACACACACAAATACACGCACATATGCATATAAGCACATATGCACAATCACACACGCATACACACACATGTAATATCACACAGACAAGCATGCACACACCCACCCACCCAAACACACACACACGCACACACAATCACCCACACATAAACATGCACACACTCACAATCACATACACGCACTCATATACGCACACATACACACACACACACACATTATATATATATATATATATATATATATATATATATATATATATATATATATATATATATATATATATATAGTATACAGATAAGCATGCACACACACAATCACCAAACAATCACACACACGCATGCAATATGCACGGAATGGGGGCGTGGCTAGAGAGTGCTTGTTGGTGCCTATGCCCCAGACAGGGCAGCAGGCATAGCTGAGGTAGGAGTCGTATTACATGCACAAAAACCCAGGACATGCCGCTCAGTGACGTTTACCATTCCATCAATTCTTCACCAGAGAATTAAGAGAAAGAAAAACACCTGTACACAACTACTTGTAACGACAGGCATACCAAATATTAAAAAAAAAAAAAAAAAATGCCAACTGGCAACTCACACATCCTTGATGCAAAAAAATAATAAAGAAAAAAAAAGTTAGATTGCTCAATTATCAGGTCCAGAAAAAGACAATTATCAATCAATCGAATCAGTTTAATGCATCATGAAAAAAAAAAGTAGTTAAAGTGGCGTGTGAACAAGACAACACGAGACAGTACTACATCAAAACAACGTTTAATGTTCACAAAATTGTCAAGGTATAGCACATTCAAAAACGAAAGAAATACAGTACTTTAAAACCACTGATCTGTTCTTTCTCACTAACAAAAACTCCTCACTTCTCCAGAGGTAATGCGTCCGCCTAGGAAGCAAGAGAATCTGAGCGCGCTGGTTCGAATCACGTCTCAGCCGCTGATATTTTCTCCCCCTCCACTAGACCTTGAGTGGTGGTCTGGACGCTAGTCATTCGGATGAGACGATAAACCGAGGTCCCGTGTGCAGCATGCACTTAACGCACGTAAAAGAACCCACGGCAACAAAAGGGTTGTTCCTGGCAAAATTCTGTAGAAAAATGCACTTTGATAGAAAAAACAAATAAAAGTGCACGCACGAAAAAAAAAAAAAAAAATTGGGTGGCGCTGTAGTACAGCGATGTGCTCTCCCTGGGGAGAGCAGCCCGAATTTCACACAGAGAAATCTGTTGTGATAAAAAGAAATGCAAATACAAATACAAATACCCCTGACTGCCCTCTGCCCTGCCCCCCACACCCCCATTTAATCATCCTACACAACAGCCCCATTCCTCACCATCTCTTGCAACTCCCACTCATACTCCTCACAGCATTTCGAAAGGCATTCCAGGAAAAAAACAAACAAAAAAAAAAAACATGCAGGTGAATGGACCAGCACAGCAGAAAACAAAATAGATACAAAACAAAGAAAAGAAGAAGAAAAGGAAAGTCAGAAATAAATAGAGTAATAGAAAAGAGAAAATTCCCAGCACAAAATTTCCAGAAGGTGGGAATTCAGGAAAGTGGTAAGTTTTAAGGCCAAACTTGAAAGAACTGAGAGCAGAGATTTGACTGAGCATAGGTTCTTTTACATGCATGCTGTATAAATGACCTCGGTTTATTGTCTCATCCAAATGACTAGTGTCCAGACAACCACTCAAGTTCTAGTGGAGGGTGAGAAAATTCCAGCAACTGTGGGATTCAATTCAGCACCCTCACAATCTCAGGTTCTCTCGTTTCCTGGGCAGACCTATTACAACTAGCGAGGTAACCACTCCACACATGTATGCGAGTTGCGAAATAAATCACCAACCTGAACGTTGTTTATGTCAAAATCTCCCGTGGACAGGCCTTCCAGGACAGAGTGAGCTCTGCACACAACAAAATACAGTCCCTGCTATTGTTTGCTTTGGTTTTTCTGTGTGTCTGTTTTGTTTGTTTGTTTGTTTTTGTTTTTTAGTTTATGCTGCCTCTTCATCTGCACAGTTTCAGTGGCATTTCTGCCACACCGTTCCTTCCAAGTCCCCATGCACTGCCACACCCTGGACTCTTCTGCTGCAGTCTCCACACTGGCAGTCAACAAGGAACTTAAATGCTAGGTCACAAGGAGGCCATACATCAGAGGAGATCCTGCACTGCTGCGACAATTTTGTGTATTCATGCACATGCACATATGCGAAAAATCATGCACTTGCAGATGTGCACACACGTGCACATGAAAAACCATAAAATAAGAATGCATCCACAGAAACACACACACACATTCATGTTCATACTTATATTCAAGCACATACATGTACACACACAATTACAGCCAAGGCTGGCGAAATTTGTTCATGAATGTTTCTCTTCTTAATATGCTCATGTTTGTTTCACTGTGTCTTATAAACTTTAAGGTTTTATGACAATAAAAAGTATTCTATTCTATTCTTTTCTATTCACACACACACACACATAAGCACAAACACACACAAGCACACACATGCACTCACTCACACACACACACACACACACACACACACACACACACACACACACACACTCGCACGCTAACATACTTGGAAGAAAAAATATATGGATCCACAGAAAACCAGACATGGAATGGAGTGCCTCAGCTCATGTAAGCAGAGACTGCCTCAGACTGCTTACATAATGCAGAGTATTGGTCTAGTGGTAATGTGACCGCCTAGGAAGCAAAGGAATCTGAGGCCATTGGTTCAAATCCCACACTCACCAGTCTTTTCTCCCCAACCACGATACTTTGAGTGGTGGTCTGGATGTGGGTCATTCAGATGAGACGATAAATCGAGGTCCCATGTGCAGCATGCATGTAGCGCACATTAAATAACCCATGGCAACCAAATGGTTCTGGCAAAATTGTATAGAAAAATCCACTTTGATAGGAAAACAACTTCCATGCACACAAAAAAAAAAAGGATGGCCCTCTTGCACTGTAGCGACATGCTCTCTCTGGGGAAAGCAGCCTAAATTTCACACTGGCTGTTGTGATAAAAGAGTAATACAATACAATACAATACAATACAATACAATACAATAAAGACAAACAGTGACAGAAAACCCATTTTCACACACCTGTCTTGTTCTTCCTTTTTCTTTCCTGTCTTCAGCTCCTCACCTGGAACAAATTAACTGGCATTGCAAATGTCCTTTTAGTTGTCGTCATCATCATCAATATCATTGTTGTCACTGCCGTCTTGCACACATGGGAGGGGGAGCGAGTGTTTTTAGTCGTTGTCATCATCATCATCAATATCATTGTTGTCACTGCCATCTTGCACACATGGGAGGGGGAGCGAGTGTTTTTAGTCGTTGTCATCATCATCATCAATATCACTGTTGTCACTGCCGTCTTGCACACATGGGAGGGGGAGCGAGTGTTTTTAGTCGTTGTCATCATCATCATCAATATCACTGTTGTCACTGCCATCTTGCACACATGGGAGGGGGAGCGAGTTGCACACATGGGAGGGGGAGCGAGTGTTTTTAGTCGTTTCATCATCATCATCAATATCATTGTTGTCACTGCCGTCTTGCACACATGGGAGGGGGAGCGAGTGTTTTTAGTCGTTCTCATCATCATCATCATCATCATTGTTGTCACTGCCGTCTTGCACACATGGGAGGGGGAGCGAGTGTTTTTAGTCGTTCTCATCATCATCATCAATATCATTGTTGTCACTGCCGTCTTGCACACATGGGAGGGGGAGCGAGTGTTTTTAGTCGTTTCATCATCATCATCATCATCATTGTTGTCACTGCCGTCTTGCACACATGGAGGGGGAGCGAGTGTTTTTAGTTGTTCTCATCATCATCATCAATATCATTGTTGTCACTGCCGTCTTGCACACATGGGAGGGGGAGCGAGTGTTTTTAGTCGTCGTCATCATCATCAATATCATTGTTGTCACTGCCGTCTTGCACACATGGGAGGGGGAGCGAGTGTTTTTAGTAATTCTGGACAGTGTGGCCTGGGTCCAAGGGGCTGCAAACTGAAATGTGTCTTTCTTTAGCTTTTTTTTTCCCAACAAATAGACTCTTTGGTCTTCTTCAGAAAAGTTGTTTTTTCACACTGACTGCCTGTCTCTTGTCATTTTCCCCATTTTGTTTACTTGTTAGTTTAACTGACATATGTTCTCTTGTCATTTTTCCCCATTTTGTTTACTTGTCAGTTTAACTGACATATGCCTGTCCTTCAACCATCTCCCGCACCCTTACCTTTTGTTATTGTATGTATGTATGTGTCTATGTCTGCCTGCCTGTGTGTACACATGTCTGTGTGTGTGTGTGTGCACGCGCGCACGTATATGCATGCACGCATGTGTGTGTGAATGCATGTGCAAGCATGCCTGCACGTTTGAATGTATGTGTGTGCGTGTGTGTATGCATGAGGAAAAGTACATTTTATTTGACAGCTTTTTCCAACTTTGCTGTTTGCATATCGTTATGTTCATGAGTTGGACATGCTGTTTGTTGAACCATCTTGTAATATCATGTGCTCCAGTGGGACTTGAAGGTTATTAAAAGTTGAAATATATATGTTTATGCATGTGTGTGTGTGTGTGTGTGTGTGTGTGTGTGTGTGTGTGTGTGTGTGTGTGTGCACACTCGCATGTATACAATGTTTATGCTTTACATGACTGTTCAAGACTACAAGGGCCAAAATGAAACAGTCAAGCATGCACTCACACAGCTGCCATACATCTACACACACACCTTTGCCAGTGACCACACTTCTCAACACGTGACAAAATAAAACAACAGTTCCCAGGAAGTGGCCAAAACAAAATCCCATGCTTTTTTTCCAGACCTTATCCAGACAAGACTGAAATTTTTTCACACCAAACACAAAGGCAAGCTGAATGAAAAATGTGTCTGTTGCACCAACGTATGAAAAACACTGGCTGAGAGATGAGTAGTTTTCATTACTTTAACCCTTTGGTTGCTGTATTCACCGCTCGGCGACTTGCAGCGACAACACCACAGTTACCGCATGGCGACTTGTAGGGAGAACACCACAGTTACCGCATGGCAACATGTAGGGAGAACGCCACAGTTACCGCATGGTGACTTGTAGGGAGAACACCACAGTTACCGCATGGTGACTTATAGGGAGAACACCACAGTTACCGCATGGCGACATGTAGGGAGAACACCACAGTTACCGCATGGCGACTTGCAGCGAGAACACCACAGTTACCGCATGGCGACTTGCAGCGAGAACACCACAGTTACTGCATGGCGACTTGCAGCGAGAACGCCACAGTTACCGCATGGCGACTTGTAGGGAGAACACCACAGTTACCGCATGGCGACTTGTAGGGCGAACACTGCTGTCACTGGTCAGTGACTTGAGCATTAGAGTTAACAAACATGTGCTACTCTTCAGAGAAAAACACTAAACTTGGTCAGCACTCTCTGGCACATGTACCCAAAACATCCTTCTCATTGTTGAACCTTCTCTCGTGCGGTCTGGAACGATTCTCAGCAGTTTTTTAAACGTTAGTTTGAATGATGGCGAGTTCTTCAACCAGTTCAGTTTGTTACTAGCAGGCTACACGGGACAGCAAACTGCAAGTCTGATTACAAGGCATTTGGCAGAAAATGATGGACGCTGCTTAAACATACTGGTCATGTAAGGGTGAAGATTTTTTTTTTTTTTATTGATTATTTATCTTCTTTTTTTTTTTAATTTCAGTTTTGCATTTAAGGTCTTTACTGAATAGTACTGTTCAAAATGCTTTCTTTTTTTTTTTTTTACTTAAATTCAAACCCTTTTCCTGACCCTGTAGAGCAAACACTTTTTTTTCACAAGGCTTTTCCTGCCCTGGAAATGTCTATCTCATTTTCCCCCAAGACTAGACAGTGCAGGAACCCTGTCACAGTACACATCCTGCTACTCACCAACTGAACCTGCCGCCTTCTCTTCCCGGCCAACCGACATCGTAGCACTCCCTCTGCCCCCTGTAACCCCATGTGATGCTGAAGACGATGCTGATCGTGGTGGTGATGGAGATTCCTTCTTGGGCGTCAGCACAAACGTTCCGCTGCGGAGAGGGGCAGCTGGGGCGCTGGGGGCAGCAGATGCTGAGGTGGTGGGGGAGGGGCAGGGGGAAGGGGATTCCAACAGGGGAACGGTGAAACGGACGGGCGGTTTCTTGGTGACGCGTGGTGGTCGTGGTGACGACTCGGTATGCTGTCCATTTTCAACTGTGTGGAGGGAAATTTGCATTGCATTGCATTGTATTGTGTTGTAATGTATTGTATTGTATTGTATGCAGCAAAAGCTTTAGTTTTGGTTTTGGTTTCAAGGTGTCAAAAGCATGCAGACTGATCAACAAAAGCTACACCACATCTGCTTGAGAGAAGAAAAAGAAAAAAAGGAGCAGATGCCTGACATCTGCACAAGCACGATGTGCTGGTCAACTTTGTGGAGAGGAATTCAATAACAATATAATTATGCTACATGCAGTCACTTGTGTGGACAGAAATTCAGCAACAATACAACACACACCATCACTCACTTGTAAACCATGGAATGACTCGTGCTGAAAGTCTCACAGGTAAACATGTAGGGGATTCAGTTTAAATGAAATCTCAAAGGGGAGCATCACCCCATAAAACTGTGTTAGTAACAAGCTACTTGATAAGTTAATGTGCATCTTGCTTGATTGCTAAGCAAACGTGTCAGTGTAATAAATAAATAAATGAATAAATAAATAAACTGATAAATAGATAAACTAACTAACTAAATGACATGATCACCTACATTTCGTACTGTACTGTATATATCGACATGTAAATGCCAATTTTTCCAGACAAGTTGTTGCTTTGTTTTTCTTTTTTTCTTAATTTTTCATGCCGAAATATATCAAACTGAATAAAAGCAAATCATATGAAAAATAAACATATACAAATGTGCACAATTCATCAAGAGATATGTTTCTTTTAATGAGATCATCATTTACCATTAGGTACAAAATAAAGAATATGGAACACATTCAAGAAAAAAGAAAGAATACCAAAACCAAACAAAAAAGCAACTATCAAAACATGCACACACACACACACACACACACACACACGCACAAAAAAAACCCAACCAATCAGAAGCCACTACCACCACCAACAACAACGTTCTCCATTGCTCCTCTCCCGGACACACACTGACCTGGGTCGAGAGGGAGTTGATCCAAAGCGTTCACCAACGTGCCCCCCGGGATGCCCCACTGTTTGCGCGCCGACTTGGTTCGGTGCTCCTGTTGTTCCGGACTGGACACTGCTTTCTGCTGCTGCTCTCCTGTCTCTGTGGAGGATGCAGAGTGTCAGACTTTTTCTTTTTTTTAGACTTCATTTTCATTCTTTTTTTTTTTCTTTGAATGATAATTTTTTTTTTAATTTAAAAATTCGAAAATACAAACTTACAGTCAAAGTATACACTTGAGCACAAACACACACACTGATTCAGTTTTAAGCCTTTATATCATTCAAAATATACACAAGAAAAAAGAACTGATAACACATAAACAATCAAAGAAAAAGAAATAGAAAAAAAAAGAATAGTAAATATGCATCTAAATTATGGCATCTATGTATAAGCCAAGTATATGTCCTCGTCAGATTGACATATATCAAAGATGTATGTAGACTGAGATAAGAGGACATTTATGGCAAGGGAAAAGACTGCCCACATCCTCACACACTCCTCTCCCCCTTTCCCTAACTCCATACACCTCGCTGAAAAAAGAGGGAGGGAGGGAGGAAGGGGGGACAGAATGCAAAGAAAAAGATAAGAAAATGAAACAAAACAAAAAAAAGGAGTAAAACTACGAGCGAGACACAGTACGTGTCTGAAACAATTAGACAGAAAGAAGGAAAGGAGGAAGAAAGAAAACAACAACAACAACAACAAAAATTATCACAACTTTTGTGAAATTTTCTCCCCTTCCACTAGACCTTGAGTGGTGGTCTGGACGCTAGTCATTCAGATGAGATGATAATCTGAGGTCCCGTGTGCAGCATGCACTTAGCGCACATAAAAGAACCCACAGCAACAAAAGGGTTGTTCCTGGCAAAATTCTGTAGAAAAAATCCACTTCAATAGGAAAAACAAATAAAACTGCACGCAGGAAAAAAAAAATTTTTTAAATGGGTGGCGCTGTAGTGTAGCAACGTGCTCTCCCTGGGGAGAGCAGCCTGAATTTCACACAGAGAAATCTGTTGTTATAAAAAGAAATACAAAGTGTGCATCGGAGGCCATCAGAAAGAAAGAAGAAAAAAAAATAAATAAAAAAAAGGGAAAGGAAGGAGGAGGAAAGGAAGAATGAAGGAAACAAAAAAACAGGAAACTCTCAACTCTGGTTTATCAATCATGCCTTTTTCAGCCTGTGATAATAACAGGGGCGTGGGAAGGGGTGGGAACTCGTGTGTTGACATCCATTGTGATAAACAATGCTACAAATACGTCAGAAGCACAAAGAGAAGAAATAACAAGAGAGGCAAGGCCTTCAAGACTCACTTGTGATAAATTAAGTCCCCTAGCATTAATTACAGAGTAATTTCCCTTTTTTACTATCTGCACCAAAACGTTTGCAAAATAAATAAAAATTACATGCTTAGCAAAAGAAGTTCCTGTTTGAACAAAAAATGATAATAATGACTCCTCTTGTTGTTGTGTCAGAATATGAGGTCAAAGTGCCAAGTTTAGAGAATACAAAAAATATAAATATAACAGTAAATGCAGTTTGCATATAATTAGGCTTCTTTTTTATTTTTTTTGTGCCCATCCCAGAGGTGCAATATTGTTTTAAACAAGATGACTGGAAAGAACTGAATTTTTCCTATTTTTATGCCAAATTTGGTGTCAACTGACAAAGTATTTGCAGAGAAAATGTCAATGTTAAAGTTTACCACGGACACACAGACACACAGACACACGGACACACACAAAGACACACACACAGACAGACAACAGAACACCAGGTTAAAACATAGACTCACTTTGTTTACACAAGTGAGTCAAAAACTCTTCCATGCACTTCCAAAGAACACATCCGTAGCATGCTCATACTCATGGACACATAAACATAAATTCCTTGTATATATCAAAACTAATTCCTTGTGAACAATATTCAGAAACAAATAAAAAGAATGAGGGGGAGAGAGTCACAAAGTGAGAGAGAGAGAGTTGTTGAGACAGTCTTGTTCTGCTCTGTCGTCATCATTGCATCAACTGTCCAGGTTGTCTTCTTGCTAGAGAAAGAGACGGACAGACGGACAGACAGACTGAATGAGAAAGGGGCACACACAGAGACAGTGGGAACAAAGAATGTAACACAAAAAAAAAAGAAAACAGAAAGCACACTAACCTTCCATATGCGAAGCTGTCTGCTCCAGGGGCAGCTTACTCAGCCGCAGCTGTTCCTCACTCCACTGGCTGCGGCTGGCCTCCGCTTCCGCCTTGGGAGTAACCTCCCTTCCCTCTTCCTTCCACTGCGGTCGTGTTGCTCCCTCCTCCGCGATGGGTGGCACAGCGCCGCCTCTCTGCAGTTCCCATCGGCCCCGACCCCGCGACTGACCTTGACCTTTCTTCTCCCTCACAGGTCTGTGTTTGCTGACGTCTGGAGGTGACTGTGCACTGAGAAGAGGTAACATGATGTGCTGCATTTGAAACAGTATATATTTGTTTATTATCAATCAATTCATTTATTTATTTATTCACTCTTTAATTATTCATTCATTTATCGTTGTTGCTTATAGCCCAGCTAACCATACACACCCAATATCAGGGGATCAAAAACTAAATATTTATCCTGTTGAACCTGCTAACAAGATTTTTTTTTTTTTTTTTTTTTGACGAAAAAATCAACCATTTCGGAAAAGAAAATTTTACACTGTCACATACATGTAAATAAACCTAGCCAAGGCTTCTGATGTTGACCAACCATTTCATCAAGTCACCTGAACCCAATCATTGCCGTAGATAATACACGAAAATAAAGTCAAAATGCCTGCAGGGCAACTCACATATCCTCGGCACCAAAAAAACGAAGAATACAATACAGTATTCAACCTCTGTGGATACTTTGTACCCTTCTGTGCCTCAGTTCTAACTTCTGTGGATACTTTGTACCCTTCTGTGCCTCAGTTCTAACTTCTGTGGGTACTTTGTACCCTTCTGTGCCTCAGTTCTAACTTCTGTGGGTACTTTGTACCCTTCTGTGCCTCAGTTCTAACTTCTGTGGATACTTTGTACCCTTCTGTGCCTCAGTTCTAACTTCTGTGGATACTTTGTACCCTTCTGTGCCTCAGTTCCAACTTCTGTGGGTACTTTGTACCCTTCTGTGCCTCAGTTCTAACTTCTGTGGGTACTTTATACCCTTCTGTGCCTCAGTTCTAACTTCTGTGGATACTTTGTACCCTTCTGTGCCTCAGTTCTAACTTCTGTGGATACTTTGTACCCTTCTGTGCCTCAGTTCCAACTTCTGTGGGTACTTTGTACCCTTCTGTGCCTCAGTTCTAACTTCTGTGGGTACTTTGTACCCTTCTGTGCCTCAGTTCCAACTTCTGTGGGTACTTTGTACCCTTCTGTGCCTCAGTTCTAACTTCTGTGGGTACTTTGTACCCTTCTGTGCCTCAGTTCTAACTTCTGTGGATACTTTGTACCCTTCTGTGCCTCAGTTCTAACTTCTGTGGATACTTTGTACCCTTCTGTGCCTCAGTTCTAACTTCTGTGGATACTTTGTACCCTTCTGTGCCTCAGTTCTAACTTCTGTGGGTACTTTGTACCCTTCTGTGCCTCAGTTCTAACTTCTGTGGGTACTTTGTACCCTTCTGTGCCTCAGTTCTAACTGCCTCAGTTCTAACTTCTGTGGATACTTTGTACCCTTCTGTGCCTCAGTTCTAACTGCCTCAGTTCTAACTTCTGTGGGTACTTTGTACCCTTCTGTGCCTCAGTTCTAACTTCTGTGGGTACTTCATACCCTTCTGTGCACCATCTGGTTTGTGTGCGCTTCACTGACAGTATCACCGATACGCTTAACTAACAACAACATCAATGTACTTATGTACTGGCTACATCTTGTGCAGAAACAAATCAAAGTGCTTTCATGCCCTACTTTCACATACATTGCATTACACTGAAAGAAACAGATGAATGACAAAACGTATAAATAAATACATGTGGACAGAAGGCTGGAGAAGCAATGGACAGAAAAAGGGGAGAGTATAGAGGAACTCTTTTTGGAAGGAGATAGGTTTTAAGGCCAGACCTAAAAGGGGAGAGTATAGAGGAACTCTTTTTGGAAGGAGATAGGTTTTAAGGCTAGACCTAAAAGGGGAGAGTATAGAGGAACTCTTTTTGGAAGGAGATAGGTTTTAAGGCCAGACCTAAAAGGGGAGAGTATAGAGGAACTCTTTTTGGAAGGAGATAGGTTTTAAGGCCAGACCTAAAAGGGGAGAGTATAGAGGAACTCTTTTTGGAAGGAGATAGGTTTTAAGGCCAGACCTAAAAGGGGAGAGTATAGAGGAACTCTTTTTGGAAGGAGATAGGTTTTAAGGCCAGACCTAAAAGGGGAGAGTACAGAGGAACTCTTTTTGGAAGGAGATAGGTTTTAAGGCCAGACCTAAAAGGGGAGAGTGTAGAGGAACTCTTTTTGGAAGGAGATAGGTTTTAAGACCAGACCTAAAAGGGGAGAGTACAGAGGAACTCTTTTTGGAAGGAGATAGGTTTTAAGGCCAGACCTAAAAGGGCTGGGTGATGGAATTTAACTCTTTCTATGCTAAGGTACACAATAGCATACCTAATGCACACCATGCTTCATTAATGTGGTGCGCTATTGTGAATCTCAAGTTTATAAATTTGTAGTTCATCGGTTAAGGTCTTGTGCAAAACTAAACGGGTAGGTTAAGGTCTTGTGTGAAACTAAGTGGCACAGCTCTGTTCTACACTCATCCAAAAGTGCACCTGTACTTTCAAGTGTGGCTGAGAATGCCACTGTATGAGTACAATACATGCGAGCGTACAGTCACCCAGCTCTGCCTTCTCCCTCCCTCGACAAGATTGCGTCTCCCTCAACTTCGGCAAGTACTGAGGCTTGAAACCGATTGCAAACTCAACATGTTTCTCTTCGGGAAGTGACAGAAGCTGTCACATTGCTGGCTTTGGTGTTGATGAAGATGATGATGAATCTTTAGACACTGATGAGTGGTCCCATGACAGTATTAGCAAGGATTCAAGTGGCGAAAGTGTTGGCAGTGAGACATGGTTTTAGTGACAGTGACTCAGCAGCAGATGAACTTGTGGCTGTTGTGGAGTTCCTCATACAAGGCTGGCATCAAGACATCTCATTTTTCGGATATTTTTAGGATTCTATGCTAACAGCTAGTACAGCATGTGTGTGTGTGAGTGTGTGTGTGTGTGTGAGTGTGTGTGAGTGTGTGTGTGTGAGTGTGTGTGTGTGAGTGTGTGTGTGTGTGTGTGTGTCAGTTTGATGTGTCCAGGCGACATTGCATTCCATTGCTACAACTAGGAAAAATCTATCATTACAAAAGAGCACATCTGTGAAATTTTATTTAAGAAAAACTCACCCCCTTTAATGTCAGCTGTGAAGGAACACGGATTTCATTCAAAATAAGATAAATCATTTAATAGTGAAGTTAGAGCTTAGAAGCTTTGCCACGTGTTACGCCATTCTATCCTTTATATTACTACAACATTTCACAGCTGTATGTGCTTGTATTTTTTTTAAACTGGTTTCCTTGTAACCTATACAGCCAGTACAGAGAGTATAATGAAGGAGGTCACTGGGCTGTATGGAATGTTACTAAAGCAAAAGACTGTGCCAAGTGCAAGATCCAGACACACAAAGAGTGCTGGCCGACTGTGTATCTTCACTGTGTGTGTGTGTGTCCAGAAAATTACATTACATTCATAGTTTTCCTATCTTGGAGAATTGGAAAGAAGGTAGGTTTTTTTGTGTTTTTTTTTTAAATCTATGGCAGACAATAACATTCAATTAATATTTTTCCTATCTTGGAGAATTGGAAAGAAGGTAGGGTGGTTTTTTTTTGGTTTTTTTAAATCTATGGCAGACAATAACATTCAATTAATATTTTTCCTATCTTGGAGAATTGGAAAGAAGGTAGGGTGTTTTTTTTGTGTTTTTTTTAAATCTATGGCAGACAATAACATTCAATTAATATTTTTCCTATCCTGGAGAATTGGAAAGAAGGTAGGGTTGTTGTTTTTTTAATCTATGACTTCTTTTTTTCTGCCTTTCTTTTTTGTCACCTTAAATGTTCCAAAGTTGAAGAATTATCAGAGGAAGTATTCAGGGTCAGTATCTTGTCTGAACTTTTTTACATGAACCCCTTACTGCTTGCTGTATCTTGTCTGAACTTTTTTACATGAACCCCTTACTGCTTGCTGTATCTTGTCTGAACTTCTTTACATGAACCCCTTACTGCTTGCTGTATCTTGTCTGAACTTTTTTACATGAACCCCTTAACTGCTTGCTGTATCTTGTCTGAACTTTTTTACATGAACCCCTTACTGCTTGCTGTACCTTGGTGAAATGAGATCATTGAGGCATCAGTCTTGAGTGTAATTACTACTTTCTATGCACTTTAAAATGGTGTCATTGATATTGCTGAACAACAGGTCCAAATAAAGAATTATGACAGACTATTTGATGAAGCCTTTCCTGCATGAGTGTATCATCACTAGGCACTGGGAACACTGATCTTTTAGACTTTTTACATTCATTATCAGTTGTTCCTCTTGTTAAATTAACTACTTCTGTTTTGCAATGTCCATTAACTAATTTCCTTCAATTGTACTTAAATATTTATTTCAAATATTCATCTTCGACTCCACCCTTCAACCTAGTTTTCCCCAACTCACTATTCACCCCACCCCCCTCTCCTAAAACTTTCAAACGTGAAAATCAATACTTTATCAGACAGACAGGCAGACGGACATAGGCAGAGAATACTTGGTCCAGAGACAGAAGTAAAATCTTATAATCATTTACCAAAAGTAAATTCCTTTTGATGATGCAACAGCCTCACAGATTAAAAAAAAAAGATCGCCATGTAGATGGAGAGAGAAAGATGGAGAGAGAGAAAGAGGGACAGAGAGAAAGATGGCCATGTAGATGGAGAGAGAAAGATGGACAGAGAGAAAGATGGACAGAGAGAAAGACGGACAGAGAGGGAGAAAGAGGGACAGAGAGAAAGATGGCCATGTAGATGGAGAGAGAAAGATGGACAGAGAGAAAGATGGACAGAGAGAAAGACGGACAGAGAGAAAGATGGCCATGTAGATGGAGAGAGAAAGACGGACAGAGAGAAAGATGGCCATGTAGATGGAGAGAGAAAGACGGACAGAGAGAAAGATGGCCATGTAGATGGAGAGAGAAAGATGGACAGAGAGAAAAATGGACAGAGAGAAAGATCGCCATGTAGATGGAGAGAGAAAGATGGACAGAGAGAAAAATGGACAGAGAGAAAGATCGCCATGTAGATGGAGAGAGAAAGATGGACAGAGAGAAAAATGGACAGAGAAAGATCGCCATGTAGATGGAGAGAGAAAGATGGACAGAGAGAAAAATGGACAGAGAGAAAGATCGCCATGTAGATGGAGAGAGAAAGATGGACAGAGAGAAAAATGGACAGAGAGAAAGATCGCCATGTAGATGGAGAGAGAAAGACGGACAGAGAGAAAGACGGACAGAGAGAAAGATGGCCATGTAGATGGAGAGAGAAAGATGGACAGAGAGAAAGACGGACAGAGAGAAAGATGACCATGTAGATGGAGAGAGAAAGACGGACAGAGAGAAAGACAAAGATCAAAAACATCACAACACAGCAGTACACTGACTTTGGCAAACCATCTCCGGCTTGACCTGGGTCAGATGGGGTGTCGGCACCGATCACTTGCAGCACGCCAGAGATTGGAACCGCCTTTGCTGGGCTGACCTTGACCTTGGCTGATTCTGGCCTACAAAGCAAACAAGGTGACAGCATGTGTGTCATTCAGACAATGTGCACCTGTGAACTCACACACAAATGAGGCTTTAAAAACAACAACAAAGAAAATGCATGATGTAAGCGTGTGCAGGTGGCACAGATTTCTACCATGGTGTGTCAGCTTTGCTTCAGAGTCTATGATCTCCTGGGAAGTGAAAGCCAAGAATCGCGACCAACGGAGTCTGTTCAAATGGTCTGTGCAATGGAGCTGCAGCTTTCTGAGGCAAACCGACAAGCAGCTCTTCAAAACAAAGCGGGACAGGTGCAGACAAGGGACTGTGTCCCTGGACTCTTTCCCATGCAGTGTGAGTAGACGGTTGTGTCCATCCGGGATCAGTCTTTGCTCACACCTGAGGTCCCACTTTCTGGTTTTTTCTTTCCATTTTTGCCAGATAACTCTTCACATACCTTCTTCTTCTTCTGTGTTCGTGGGCTTCAACTCCCACGTTCAATCGTATATACGCGAGTGGGCTTTTACATGTATGACCGTTTTTACCCCGCCATGTAGGGAGCCATACTCCGTTTTCGGGGGTGTGCATGCTGGGTATGTTCTTGTTTCCATAACCCACCGAACGCTGACATGGATTACAGGATCTTTAAGGTGCGTATTTGATCTTCTGCTTGCGTATACACACGAAGGGGGTTCAGGCACTGGTAGGTCTGCATATATGTTGACCTGGGAGATCGTAAAAATCTCCACCCTTTACCCACCAGGCGCCGTCGCCGTGATTTGAACCCGAGATCCTCAGATCGAAAGTCCAACGCTTTAACCATTCGGCTATTGTGCCCGTCTCTTCACATATCAAAATATCATAAATCCCTTTCACTGCCAGTGCTGCATTTCAACACCGACCAGGTAGAACACCTATGTCACTGAAATGTGACCAGATCACGGGTCTGTTATCCATGAGCCAACTGCTCTCAATTTCCGGTCGTAGGAAAGGCCATGTTTACACACATTACAGGGGAATCCCCAGCTGTTCTTAGTCACCATCTCAGGGAACGCTGCACTCTAAACTGACTGACAGTGAAAGGAGTTTGCACTATCAAAAGGAGCACTTCTCTAAAACCTTGGTTCCAGTCAACAGATTTCCTAACACCACAGAGAAAGTAAGGAAGACAGACACAAGGCACTCACCTTGGCTCCAGTCAACAGATTTCCTAACACCACAGAGTAAGGAACACAGACACAAGGCACTCACCTTGGCTCCAGTCAACAGATTTCCTAACACCACAGAGTAAGGAAGACAGACACAAGGCACTCACCTTGGTTCCAATCAACAGATTTCCTAACACCACAGAGTAAGGAAGACAGGCACAAGGCACTCACCTTGGCTCCAGTCAACAGATTTCCTAACACCACAGAGAAAGTAAGGAAGACAGACACAAGGCACTCACCTTGGCTCCAGTCAACAGATTTCCTAACACCACAGAGTAAGGAACACAGGCACAAGGCACTCACCTTGGCTCCAGTCAACAGATTTCCTAACACCACAGAGTAAGGAAGACAGGCACAAGGCACTCACCTTGGCTCCAATCAACAGATTTCCTAACACCACAGAGAAAGTAAGGAAGACAGACACAAGGCACTCACCTTGGCTCCAGTCAACAGATTTCCTAACACCACAGAGAAAGTAAGGAAGACAGACACAAGGCACTCACCTTGGCTCCAATCAACAGATTTCCTAACACCACAGAGTAAGGAAGACAGGCACAAGGCACTCACCTTGGCTCCAATCAACAGATTTCCTAACACCACAGAGTAAGGAAGACAGGCACAAGGCACTCACCTTGGCTCCAGTCAACAGATTTCCTAACACCACAGAGAAAGTAAGGAAGACAGGCACAAGGCACTCACCTTGGCTCCAATCAACAGATTTCCTAACACCACAGAGAAAGTAAGGAAGACAGGCACAAGGCACTCACCTTGGTTCAACAGATTTCCTAACACCACAGAGTAAGGAAGACAGGCACAAGGCACTCACCTTGGCTCCAGTCAACAGATTTCCTAACACCACAGAGAAAGGAAGACAGACACAAGGCACTCACCTTGGCTCCAGTCAACAGATTTCCTAACACCACAGAGTAAGGAAGACAGGCACAAGGCACTCACCTTGGTTCAACAGATTTCCTAACACCACAGAGAAAGTAAGGAACACAGGCACAAGGCACTCACCTTGGCTCCAGTCAACAGATTTCCTAACACCACAGAGTAAGGAAGACAGACACAAGGCACTCACCTTGGCTCCAGTCAACAGATTTCCTAACACCACAGAGAAAGTAAGGAAGACAGACACAAGGCACTCACCTTGGTTCCAGTCAACAGATTTCCTAACACCACAGAGAAAGGAAGACAGACACAAGGCACTCACCTTGGTTCAACAGATTTCCTAACACCACAGAGAAAGTAAGGAAGACAGGCACAAGGCACTCACCTTGGCTCCAGTCAACAGATTTCCTAACACCACAGAGAAAGGAAGACAGACACAAGGCACTCACCTTGGCTCCAGTCAACAGATTTCCTAACACCACAGAGTAAGGAAGACAGGCACAAGGCACTCACCTTGGCTCCAGTCAACAGATTTCCTAACACCACAGAGAAAGTAAGGAAGACAGACACAAGGCACTCACCTTGGCTCCAGTCAACAGATTTCCTAACACCACAGAGAAAGTAAGGAAGACAGGCACAAGGCACTCACCTTGGCTCCAGTCAACAGATTTCCTAACACCACAGAGAAAGTAAGGAACACAGACACAAGGCACTCACCTTGGCTCCAGTCAACAGATTTCCTAACACCACAGAGAAAGTAAGGAAGACAGACACAAGGCACTCACCTTGGCTCCAGTCAACAGATTTCCTAACACCACAGAGAAAGTAAGGAACACAGACACAAGGCACTCACCTTGGCTCCAGTCAACAGATTTCCTAACACCACAGAGTAAGGAACACAGACACAAGGCACTCACCTTGGCTCCAGTCAACAGATTTCCTAACACCACAGAGAAAGAAAGGAAGACAGACACAAGGCACTCACCTTGGCTCCAATCAACAGATTTCCTAACACCACAGAGAAAGTAAGGAACACAGGCACAAGGCACTCACCTTGGCTCCAATCAACAGATTTCCTAACACCACAGAGAAAGTAAGGAAGACAGGCACAAGGCACTCACCTTGGCTCCAATCAACAGATTTCCTAACACCACAGAGTAAGGAAGACAGACACAAGGCACTCACCTTGGCTCCAATCAACAGATTTCCTAACACCACAGAGTAAGGAAGACAGACACAAGGCACTCACCTTGGCTCCAATCAACAGATTTCCTAACACCACAGAGTAAGGAAGACAGACACAAGGCACTCACCTTGGCTCCAGTCAACAGATTTCCTAACACCACAGAGTAAGGAAGACAGACACAAGGCACTCACCTTGGCTCCAGTCAACAGATTTCCTAACACCACAGAGAAAGGAACACAGGCACAAGGCACTCACCTTGGCTCCAGTCAACAGATTTCCTAACACCACAGAGTAAGGAAGACAGGCACAAGGCACTCACCTTGGTTCAACAGATTTCCTAACACCACAGAGAAAGTAAGGAAGACAGGCACAAGGCACTCACCTTGGCTCCAATCAACAGATTTCCTAACACCACAGAGAAAGTAAGGAAGACAGGCACAAGGCACTCACCTTGGCTCCAATCAACAGATTTCCTAACACCACAGAGAAAGTAAGGAAGACAGACACAAGGCACTCACCTTGGTTCAACAGATTTCCTAACACCACAGAGAAAGTAAGGAAGACAGGCACAAGGCACTCACCTTGGCTCCAATCAACAGATTTCCTAACACCACAGAGAAAGTAAGGAAGACAGGCACAAGGCACTCACCTTGGCTCCAATCAACAGATTTCCTAACACCACAGAGAAAGTAAGGAAGACGGGCACAAGGCACTCACCTTGGCTCCAATCAACAGATTTCCTAACACCACAGAGAAAGTAAGGAAGACAGACACAAGGCACTCACCTTGGCTCCAATCAACAGATTTCCTAACACCACAGAGAAAGTAAGGAAGACAGACACAAGGCACTCACCTTGGCTCCAGTCAACAGATTTCCTAACACCACAGAGAAAGTAAGGAAGACAGACACAAGGCACTCACCTTGGCTCCAATCAACAGATTTCCTAACACCACAGAGAAAGTAAGGAAGACAGACACAAGGCACTCACCTTGGCACAGTCAACAGATTTCCTAACACCACAAAGTAAGGAAGACAGACACAAGGCACTCACCTTGGCACAGTCAACAGATTTCCTAACACCACAAAGTAAGGAAGACAGACACAAGGCACTCACCTTGGCTCCAGTCAACAGATTTCCTAACACCACAGAGTAAGGAAGACAGACACAAGGCACTCACCTTGGCTCCAGTCAACAGATTTCCTAACACCACAGAGAAAGTAAGGAACACAGGCACAAGGCTCCAGTCAACAGATTTCCTAACACCACAAAGTAAGGAAGACAGACACAAGGCACTCACCTTGGCACAGTCAACAGATTTCCTAACACCACAGAGAAAGTAAGGAAGACAGACACAAGGCACTCACCTTGGCTCCAGTCAACAGATTTCCTAACACCACAGAGAAAGGAAGACAGACACAAGGCACTCACCTTGGCTCCAGTCAACAGATTTCCTAACACCACAGAGTAAGGAAGACAGACACAAGGCACTCACCTTGGCTCCAGTCAACAGATTTCCTAACACCACAGAGAAAGGAACACAGACACAAGGCACTCACCTTGGCTCCAGTCAACAGATTTCCTAACACCACAGAGTAAGGAACACAGGCACAAGGCACTCACCTTGGCTCCAGTCAACAGATTTCCTAACACCACAGAGAAAGTAAGGAAGACAGACACAAGGTACTGGCCACAATAAGCAAGTGGAAAAAGTGTTGTGACTTTCAATCTGAGGGTTCGAATCTTGGTTGTGGCATCTGGGGGATATTAGGAAACAGATTTTTCCCATCTCCCAGGTCAGTAACTGTACAGACCTGCAAGTACCTGAACATCCCCCCCCCCCCCCCCCCCCCCCTGTTCCAGCAACTCCCTTTCATATGCATGCATAAGATCAAATATGCATATCATGTTGTGGAAACACGAATATATCCAGCATGCACATCCCCAGTTGCCTATATGGTGGGGTAGAAATAGTCATACATGCAAAAAATAACTGGTACATTGTATTGCATGGCATGGCATGGCATTATGTTGTACTGTATTGTATTACTCATTGTCACAACATATTTCTCAGTGTGAAATTCTGCCTGCTCTCTTCCTGGGAGAGAGCATTGTCACAACATATTTCTCAGTGTGAAATTCTGCCTGCTCTCTTCCTGGGAGAGAGCATTGTCACAACACATTTCTCAGTGTGATATTCTGCCTGCTCTCTTCCTGGGAGAGAGCATTGTCACAACATATTTCTCAGTGTGAAATTCTGCCTGCTCTCTTCCTGGGAGAGAGCATTGTCACAACATATTTCTCAGTGTCAAATTCTGGCTGCTCTCTTCCTGGGAGAGAGCATTGTCACAACACATTTCTCAGTGTGATATTCTGCCTGCTCTCTTCCTGGGAGAGAGCATTGTCACAACACATTTCTCAGTGTGATATTCTGGCTGCTCTCTTCCTGGGAGAGAGCATTGTCACAACATATTTCTCAGTGTGATATTCTGCCTGCTCTCTTCCTGGGAGAGAGCACGTTGCCACTGTGCAGCACCACCTCTTCTTTTCTTTTCTGTCTGGAAATATATTTCTTTCACTATAAAAGTTGGTGTATTTGTTTTTCCTTGATGTTTTTACATAGTTTTGCCTATAACAACCCTTTTATTGCCGTGGGTCCTTTTTCAGTGTGCTAAGTGCATGCTGCACATGGGGACTTCAGTTTATCGTCTTATCCAAATGACTCGTACCCAAGACCACCATTCAAGATCTAGTGGAGGGAGGAGGGGGGGGGGGGGAAGTGAGTAAAACTCCAGGGTCCATACACAAAAATCGAACCCCTGGACACTCACTTCTCGGTCAGGTAGCGTTACCCACCAGGCCACAAGCGAAAACTGGGGTAAAGCACAGCCCACAAAACGCCTATGAAGAAGAAAGACTCCACAACAATGGAGAGCAGTATGAAGATTTCTTCTTTTTTTAATCAGAGAAATCTACAAAGGGAGAGCAGTGAGAAGTCACCTGGGTGCTTGTCCCCCCGGGCCACCAGGGGGCGGTGGAGTCTTCCTGTTGTCGTTGGCGCCAATCATGTGGAGTACGCCCGAGATGGGCACTGGCTGGGCAGGCTGGGCGATGGCACCCGCTGAGTCTGGTCTGCAGCACCGAACCCAGCAACATTTAGTTTCTTCTTTTTGTTTCTACATCACCTTTAAACAAGTTTTTTTGGTGCTAAAATGTAAAATAAACCACATGTACACACATAAAAAGTCACAGAATGAGCAAACGGACGATACATTTTTTATCCACTTTATTACAGTGTATAGTACAAACACAAAAAGTCACAGAATGAGCAAACGGACGATACATTTTTTATTCACATTATAACATTTTTTTGTTTTGTTTTGTTTTTCTGTTGGTGGGGTTTTTTTTTGTTTTTTTTTGTTTTTTTTAAACATACAGTTTTCTTACATGAACATTGTGAGAAGAAGAAAAAACAACTAGTGACAACCTATGGACAAGATGAGTTAAACAACCACAATTCATTTTGAAAAAAATTGAACAGACATATGCACCCAAAAGGAAGAAACAAAACAAAACAAAACCCCCCTCCTACCCCCCAAAAAAAAACACACACACAAAAACACACACACAAAAAAAAAACAAACAAAAACACACGCACACACAATACACACAAATGCACTGAACCGTTATCTTGCACATGAAATAATGAACCAATTCTTTTTTTAAATAAGTGTTCATCATAACACACACATGCATACTTTGGTATTTAACAGGTACAAAAAGTGCATGATACAAGACCTGTCACTCGTGTACTGTTCTCACCTGCAGTAATTCCTCTCTTTCACTCATCATGTAAAGTCCTCACCCATGACAATTCCTCACCTCCACTCATCATGTAAAGTCCTCACCTGTCATCATTCCTCACCTCCACTCATCATGTAAAGTCCTCACCCATGATAATTCACCTTCACTCATGTAAAGTCATCATCCATGATATTTCCTCATCTTCACTCATTGTGTAAAGTCCTCACCCAAGATAATTTCTCACCTTCACTCATCGTGTAAAGCCCTCACCCATGATAATTCCTCACCTTCACTCATCATGTAAAGTCCTCACTCATGATAATTCCTCACCTTCACTCATCGTGTAAAGTCCACACCCATGATAATTCCTCACCTTCACTTGTCATGCAAAGTCCTCACCCATGATAATTCCTCATCTTCACTCATTGTGTAAAGTCCTCACCCATGATATTTCCTCATCTTCACTCATTGTGTAAAGTCCACACCCATGATATTTCCTCACCTTCACTTGTCATGCAAAGTCCTCACCCATGATAATTCCTCATCTTCACTCATTGTGTAAAATCCTCACTCATGATAATTCCCCACCTTCACTCAGCTTGTAAACATCTCACCCATGATAATTCCTCAACTTCACTCATCATGTAAAGTCCTCACCTGCATTCCTTTTTAACCTCCACTCATCATGTAAAGTCCTCACCTGTGATAATTCCTCACCTTCACTCATGTGAAGTCCTCACCTGTCATCATTCCTCACCTTCACCTGTACAGAGTTCTCACCTGCATTCCTTTCTCACCTGTCTTCAGTTCTAAATCTGGCGCTCTCAGTCACTCCGCCCTCCCGCCAGTGTTCACGTCTCATCCACGTTCACCCCGTGTTCAAATCCCCACCTGCCTTCCTCTCTTTGCTCCCTGTTCCTCACCTGTGATCGTTCCTCATCCGGTCTTGCTGCCGTTGCATCTGTCGCTGCTGCCACCTCCGCTGTTCTTCCAGCTGCTCCTCCTCCCTCCGGCCCCTGCCCTCTCTCGGTTCCTGTCACATGACAGCATCACTGAGTATCCCCTGCCCTCTCTCGGTTCCTGTCACATGACAGCATCATTGAGTATCCCCTGCCCTCTCTCGGTTCCTGTCACATGACAGCATCACTGAGTATCCCCTGCCCTCTCTCGGTTCCTGTCACATGACAGCATCATTGAGTATCCCCTGCCCTCTCTCGGTTCCTGTCACATGACAGCATCACTAAGTATCCCCTGCCCTCTCTCGGTTCCTGTCACATGACAGCATCACTGAGTATCCCCTGCCCTCTCTCGGTTCCTGTCACATGACATCACTGAGTATCCCCTGCCCTCTCTCGGTTCCTGTCACATGACAGCATCACTGAGTATCCCCTGCCCTCTCTCGGTTCCTGTCACATGACAGCATCATTGAGTATCCCCTGCCCTCTCTCGGTTCCAGTCACATGACAGCATCATTGAGTATCCCCTGCCCTCTCTCGGTTCCTGTCACATGACATCACTAAGTATCCCCTGCCCTCTCTCGGTTCCTGTCACATGACTTCATCACCGAGTATCCCCTGCCCTCTCTCGGTTCCTGTCATGTCACATGACATCACTAAGTATCCCCTGCCCTCTCTCGGTTCCTGTCACATGACCACATCACTGAGTATCCCCTGCCCTCTCTCGGTTCCTGTCACATGACAGCATCACTAAGTATCCCCTGCCCTCTCTCGGTTCCTGTCACATGACAGCATCACTGAGTATCCCCTGCCCTCTCTCGGTTCCTGTCACATGACAGCATCACTGAGTATCCCCTGCCCTCTCTCGGTTCCTGTCACATGACATCATCATTGAGTATCCCTTGCACTGTCTCAAGATGAACGTGGTTGAGATGAAACGTGTGTGCAGACATATGTGTACATGTGCACAAAAAGCATGTGGATATGCACGTGCACACATGCATGTCACCTGTGCATGAACATTGGTATGAACACACACACACACACACACACACACTCAAACATGCGCACACACACGCACACACACACACACACACACACAAATACATGTCATGTACATATGTGTGTGGACACACACACACACCTTAATAGTTAGTCATTCGGATGAGACGATAAACCGAGGTCCCGTCTGCAGCATGCACCTAGCGGACATAAAAGAACCCACGGCAACAAAAGGGTTGTTCCTGGCAAAATTCTGTAGAAAAGTCCACTTCGATAGGAAAAACAAATAAAACTGCACGCAGGAAAAAATACCAAAAAAATGGGTGGCGCTGTAGTGTAGCGACGCGCTCTCCCTGGGGAGAGCAGCCCGAATTTCACACAGAGAAATCTGTTGTGAAAAAAAGAAATACAAATACAAAAATACACACACCACAACACACACACACACACACACTATCATGTGCCTCTCTCTCTCTCTCTCTCTCTCTCTCTCTCTCTCTCTCTCTCTCTCTCTCTCTCTCTCTCTCTCTCTAACCCCCTTTACACTCTCCCCTTGAAAAGTATGACATCAGTGGCAGGGATCCCAGTTGCCTTTGGTGTGTTTCCAAATACTTGCACAGGCTCCAAACAGGTCAGTCCTATCTGATACATTCTTTTACCTTGAAAAGTGAGGAAGCTCTAAGGTGTGTGACATGCAACCAGCAAACACCTGACCGATCACTGGGATCTGCATGGTATTGGGCACAAACATTTTACAGCCAGGTCAATGCAGATTTTGTTCCGGTGTGGCTACACAACACACCACAAAGCAACACAACACCACAACGCAACACAACACCACAACGCAACACCACAACGCAGCACAACACCACAACACAACACAACACAAAACACCACAACACAACACAACACCACAACACAACACACAACACCACAACACAACACCACAACACAACACACAACACCACAACACAACACAACACCACAACACAACACACAACACCACAACACAACAACAACACAACACAACACCACAACACAACACCACCACAACACCACAATGCAACACAACACAACACCACAACACAACACAACAATGCAACACAACACTTCTTCTTCTTCTGCGTTTGATGTTTTTTTGGCTGCGTCAGACGGTCACCCCTGTTGCCACGATGTAACCCACGGTCTTCTCCAGGTCGTGGCGGTCTCCCCAAAGCTGCGCCTGTAGCTCTGTGCCCCCTGGCCAGGTTTGACGCCGTAGAGCTTCATGGGTTGGGCAGTGTTGGAGGATGTGTTCAGGGGTCTGGGGTCCAGTGCCACATGGACACTCATCAGTGTGGGCGATCTTCATACGGTGAAGGTGACTCAGTAGTCGGCAGTGGCCAGTTCTCAGTCTGAAGAGGACTGTCTGCTGGTGTCTCTGGAGCTGGTGGATTGGATCGACACCACTGTTTGCACCCAGCCTTCTCTTCCACTGGTTCTGGTAACAGTTGTGGATGATGGTCCTGGCCTCTCTGTAGGTCACGGGGTGGCTGAACTGCTTCATTTTGCTGCCTGCCTTGGAGAGAGCATCGGCCTTTTCGTTCCCCGTGACCCCACAGTGAGAAGGAACCCACTGAACAGTGACAGTCGACCGTTTTGAAAGGTCATGAAGGGCTGCTTTGATGTTTGTCAGCTGCTGTTCGTTTCTGGTTGACTGGAGTCCCTGCAGGAGAGATCTGCAGTCAGTGAAGAAGGCTATCTTTGGTGGTGGGTTGACTGACGTCCTGAGGCCTTGTGCAGCATGGAGTAGTGCTGCTGTCTCCGCTCTGTAGTTCGAGGAGATTCTTCCTGTGGGGAAGGCTCCAGGGGTCAGTCTTCCATCTGTGTGCCTGATGAAGATGTCTGCTCCTCCATTCTTCACCGCTCCCTCCGAGGATCCGTCTGTGAAGACGTGCGTCCATTTGCTGGGGTTGTACTGAGTCTCAATCATCTCCAATGTCAGAGCTTTCAGCAGGGGAGGGGCTTGGCAGTCCTTTTGGTCGATGCCAGGGACTTTTGTGATGATTGAGACTCCTTCCAGTTGGTCGGCCGGTTCCTCGAAGTCGGGGAGTGTTTCCATCTCGGCAGGGGACGAGGGCAGCAGGTCTTCATGTTGGCGGTGCAGGGCCTTGGAGAGGTGGTTGAAGCTGGTCCGCTTCAGTCTGTTCTTTGTTGGGTGCTTCAGTTTTTCGTGCATTGGGTGAGTTGGCATGCGCAGGAGCTTCTCGCTGTGGATGAAGACTTTTTCCTCTCGTCTATCTTCGAGTGGGTGGAGGCCTGTGTGTTTCTCCATCGCCTGAACTGGAGTCGTCTTTATCCCGCCAGTGATCAGCCGTAGCCCTGCGTTCTGAACTTTGCTCAGGCGGCTTGTGTTGGTTGCTGATGCCGTGGCCCAGGCAGTGCTGCCATACTCCAGGGTTGGCCTGACAGTTCCAGTGTACACCCTCTGCAGTATGCTGCTGTTGGCACCCCAAGAGGTCCCGGCGAGTTTTTTCAGGATGGCCAGTTTTCTGGTTGCTCGTCTCTCGATGTCCTTGAGATGGGGGTTCCATGTCAATCGCTTGTCGAGCTTCACACCCAGGTACAATGGCGTGTCATCCTGTTTCAACTGCTTTCCGTTCAGTTTGAGGTGGGAGGTTTCTGACATTGGTGACAGCGAGAAGATTGCTGAGACTGTCTTGGTGGTGTTGATGTCTACTCCCCAGGCAGAGGCCCATGTTCCCACGTGGTTGAGTGCTTCCTGCATTCTGTGGCTGGCGGACGTGAGGTATTCCGCAGCACTCCAGGCAGCAAAGTCATCAGCGTGGAGGGCTCTGGAGACATGCTTGGAGATCTTCTCAGCGATGTCGTCGATGAAGATGAGGAAAAGTGTAGGGGAAACGACTCCTTGCGGCACACCTTGCTGTAGAGTGACCCGATGGCTGGTTTTCCCGTCGAGTTTTACCCTTGCCCTGCGGTGTTGGAGGAAATCCTGGATCCAGCGGTACATCTTCCCTTCCACTTTCTTGTTGAGGAGCTTCAGGAGAAGTCCTGCCTTCCAGACCTTGTCGAAGGCCTTGGTTAGGTCCACGAAGACTGCAAGCACCTTCTTCTTTTCTTGAAAGGCAGTCTCTATCTCCTGTGCAAGGTACACCAGCTGGTCTTCGGTGCTGCGGTTTTTTCTGTAGGCTGATTGGGTATTGCTGAGCAGGTGGTTTTCTTCAAGGTGTTTCAGGAGTCGAGTGTTCACCATCCTTTCCATCACCTTGCCCAGACAACTCAGGAGGCTGATTGGTCGATAGCTGGACTTCTTAGTCTTATCCTTCTGCTTCTTTCTGATGGGGACGATGATGGCTTCTCTCCACTGGTCTGGAAGTTTCCCTGTGTCCCAGGACTGGTTGATGATCAAGAGGAGCTTCTGTCTGGCTACAGGTCCCAGGTTCTTGATCATGTCATTCGGGATGCCGTCTTTCCCAGGGGCTTTCTTTTTCTTCAGTTTCCTGATAGCTGCACTGAGTTCGGCCATGGAGAAGGCTGTCATCATGGACTGACTCGGGTTCTGCTGTTTCAGCTTCTCCTTGATCTCCCTCTGGACTTCCTGCACTCGGGCTTCAGGGAGTGTTGTGGTGCTACCCTCTCTGTAAAAGTCTGCAAGGATGTTGGCTGCCTGCTTGCCCGCGTGGTGCTTGCCATTTTCCTCAATGACAGTTCTGCTGTGTCTGGTGCCCGTGTCTTCGTTCAGAAGCTTGGTCAGGTTCCACAACTTGCCGGTGTCCTTCTCCATGTTGAGACTGCTGGTCTTTTCATTCCAGCTCCTCTGTATCTCTGTTCTCTTCTGCTGTTGGAAGGTTTCTTTGATGGTGTTGTATTCCCGGATGTTGTCAGGAGTGGGGCTCTGCTCCATGGTTTCTCTGGCGGAGTCTAGGTCTGCATGGAGCTGTTTCAGAGTGTCACTCCAGTAGGGCTTGTAGTTTCTGCAACACAACACAACACCACACCACACCACACCACACCACAATGCAACACACCACAACACCACAACGCAACACAACACCACAACGCAACACCACACCACACCACACCACAACACACCACACCACACAACACCACACCACACCACACCACAACACCACACTCACTGGACTGTTTGACTCCTTCTGAAGAATGGCGCGACGCTCACGAATGTTCTGCTCACGAATCTGACGCAGTTTCTCTAAATACTCCTGCAGACACACACACACATACTTTCAACAAACAAAATGAAAAACTCTTCCTTCATTTTCCACCATTCACATCTCCATGATCAAAATGCAACAAGCACCATACACCCTCTTTTCCCACCGATAATGAATTAAACGTTAATACTAATCCTCTAACACAAACTTCCCAACCAAGTTCGCTTTGCTGATACAAAATCTCAGTTCAAATCTGGCCTGAAAACACATCTGTACAAACTGATTTTAGGTGCTGGTATGTGGTATAGGGAGCATACATGTATGTATGTATGTATGTGTGTGTGTGTGTGTGTGTGCGTGTGTGCGTGCGTGTGTGCATGTGTGTGTGTGTGTGTGTGTGTGTGTGTGTGTGTGTGTATGTGTGTGTGCATGTGTGTTTTGACATTGACAAATTTCATTTGTCTTGTTTGAAAAGTCTTCACTATAGTGCACTGTGTTGTAACTTTTTGTAACTATTATTTTCCCATACTGATGTACATCATTATTGTTCTGGGCCCTGAGGAGGAAGAGCATATACTAAATACCCATTACTATTATAATCATTATCATAGATTAATTTATTTATCTATTTATGTATTTATATATTCATTCATTCATGCTTTCATTATCTATCTATACTGTTTTGTTTTTTTTCTATTTTAGTAAAGTAGTAGTAGTCATCTTATGTATTTATGAATTCATTCATTTATACTTTCATCTATTTATACTTTTATCATCATTTTTTTCTATTTTTAGTAAAGCAGCAGCAGCAGCAGTGGTAGTAGTAGTAGTAGTAGTAGTAGTAGTACTAGTAACAGTAGTAGTAGTAGTGATGGTCGTAGTAGTGGGAGTAGTAATGCTACTATCATCATTATATTCATCCTCTAATTTTTTAATTGATATCAAGAAACAAAAACGGGTGTTGGACAGCTTCAGATTGACATTCATTTCAAACTGAAATAACGGAAACAGCAGCAGTCAGTTCAGACTCTGACATTCCTTTCAAACTGAAATAACTGAAACAGCAGCCGTCAGTTCAGACTCTGACATTCCTTTCAAACTGAAATAACGGAAACAGCAGCAGTCAGTTCAGACTCTGACATTCCTTTCAAACTGAAATAACGGAAACAGCAGCCGTCAGTTCAGACTCTGACATTCCTTTCAAACTGAAATAACGGAAACAGCAGCACTCAGTTCAGACTCTGACATTCCTTTCAAACTGAAATAACTGAAACAGCAGCCGTCAGTTCAGACTCTGACATTCCTTTCAAACTGAAATAACTGAAACAGCAGCCGTCAGTTCAGACTCTGACATTCCTTTCAAACTGAAATAACGGAAACAGCAGCCGTCAGTTCAGACTCTTGACATTCCTTTCAAACTGAAATAACGGAAACAGCAGCCGTCAGTTCAGACTCTGACATTCCTTTCAAACTGAAATAACGGAAACAGCAGCAGTCAGTTCAGACTCTGACATTCATTTCAAACTGAAATAACTGAAACAGCAGCCGTCAGTTCAGACTCTGACATTCCTTTCAAACTGAAATAACGGAAACAGCAGCAATCAGTTCAGACTCTGACATTCCTTTCAAACTGAAATAACGGAAACAGCAGCCGTCAGTTCAGACTCTGACATTCCTTTCAAACTGAAATAACGGAAACAGCAGCCGTCAGTTCAGACTCTGACATTCCTTTCAAACTGAAATAACGGAAACAGCAGCTGTCAGTTCAGACTCTGACATTCCTTTCAAACTGAAATAACGGAAACAGCAGCAGTCAGTTCAGACTCTGACATTCCTTTCAAACTGAAATAACGGAAACAGCAGCTGTCAGTTCAGACTCTGACATTCCTTTCAAACTGAAATAACGGAAACAGCAGCTGTCAGTTCAGACTCTGACATTCCTTTCAAACTGAAATAACTGAAACAGCAGCAGTCAGTTCAGACTCTGACATTCCTTTCAAACTGAAATAACGGAAACAGCAGCAGTCAGTTCAGACTCTGACATTCCTTTCAAACTGAAATAACGGAAACAGCAGCACTCAGTTCAGACTGGCCTCACCTGCTCCTCTCGGTTCCGCCCCACAGCCACCATCTGTTTCACCGCCACTGAAAACAAAAAGAATTCTTTTCTTTTTTCTCTTTTGTTACTACTACAGCTACTCTGCGGTACACGGTCTTTGCACTTTAGTTTTTTGTTTTCAATTTCTTGTATTTTCTCTATAGAATTTAATTTCTGTTAATTCTTGATGTTGTATTTTCTTTGAGTCTTGGCTAACATTCGATGTGTAGGATTGGGACTTTTATTTTTGTGTCTGTGTGTATTAGAGAGAGAGAGAGAGAGAGAGAGAGAGGTTTTTTTGTTTTTGTTTTTTTTAAAAGAGAGATGGATGACAAATTTGACATCCATATTTTTTTCCCAGTAACGTGACTCAACATCAGTTAAGCAAGTGCAAAATTTGGATGCGGCTGTCAGTTTTTCCTGACATCAGTCTCCAACAGTGAAACTCAATAACAAATGATAAAAATGATGTTAACTTATTTTTCCACATGCCTTGATTCAGAAAATGAAAAGTTGTATGCTTTTTCTTGTATGGGTGATTTATTCCATAACTGCTATTGATTACAATGATATAGTTATGGAATGCTGGGTACTGGTTTTGGTTATGACTTCCATCTGTTATTGTTAATGTTGACTGTATTCAGATTAAAAAAAAAATCTTAAAAAAAACAAACAAAAAAACTCTGCGGTACACCACACCACTCCACACCACATCTGTCACATCACTTACACATGCTCCGTCTAGCTTGACCCACAAGTGACAGTAACACCAACTAAAGCTCAGCATGTGCTCTCTTTTTTTTCTTTTTTTTTTTCCTCTTCCTTTCTTTTTTTCCCTTGCCACGAGGGTTATATTTTCTCAAAAGATGACATTTCACAATAATAACAATGAATGGCATTTGCACGGCACATTTCTTTAAGTTGGTTCAGACTTAAATGCGCTGGCAATTGTCCTAAAACAACACCACAGCCATGCCCCAAAATGAACAACCTCACTCAACCATACACACACGAACCCATGAACAGATAAGAAAAAAAGGTTGAATCACAATGGCCGGAAAAAAAAAAAAAAAAAAAAAAAAAAAAAAAATCATAAAATTGTTTACCACTACAAAGTATTTTCATAGCCATCAAATAGATTAACAAGTGCTGTTTTCAGATGACAGTGATACAATGCCTCCAAAGGAGATATCAGTTCAAGCTTCTGCACGGTCATCAGTCAGAGAAGACCCTGCACTGCTGTGGAGAGGGAGGAAGAAAAGAGGGACTGAGCGTGTGTGCGTGTGTGCGTGTGTGCGCGTGTGCGCGTGTGTGCGTGTGTGCGTGTGTGTGTGTGTGTGTGCATGTTTGTGTGTCTGTGCATGCATTTCTAGCAAATTCTGCAGATGGCCACATGACTTACCTGCCCTTGGCACGGGAGAATTTGGTCCCTGGTCCATTGGTCTCGCCTGAAATCAGACCAGCCTGTCATCACAAGCATGTTCAGAAACTCTCAGGAATAACCATTTACCACAACAGAAACATACCATCCCCATGTTAACTAACCTACCCCCCCAAGCACCACCTGCCCCCCCTACCTCCCCTCCCAACACACACAGACAAATCCAAGTGCTGCCACATTAGACACCACACATATATGCACCACACACATACACACAAACGCACACACTCACACATACATGCACAAACACACACACACACACATACTCATAAATACACACACAAACACATAAACACACACCACAAAATATCAGACATTGTTCCACTATCACTCCTTTTAAAGGTGATCTAATAAACACTTTTTTTTCAGACACTGTTCTAACTGCAGATCCTCCTTTCCCCGATGTTCGTTCTGTATGTGGGTGGGTGACAATGTGTGTGTGTAAGGGGGTGAGGGTGAGGTGGCAGAGATGTCAGGGTTGTCAGCAGTGCTACACTGTTTTGGACATCTTGTATCTTTAGATATATATCTTTTATCTTTTTCAATTACTTCCTACATCTCATTCACGCCATATGCATCACTACATGTGCTAAGAGTGGCTGGGTCAGTGTCATGTAAATGCTCATTATTATTATCATTAGTAGTAGTAGTATATTATACAGATATTCATTCTTGAACAGGTCCGTCAAGCCACAGCCGACACTGCACCAGAAATATCAGCCAGAGTACAACTCCATGGTCTACAGACTGAAGGATGCCTGCTACTACTACTACTATGCTGATAATGATGATGCTGATGACAATAATGATGACGATGATCATCATCATTATGACGATGATGACAATATTGACGACGACGACGATGATCATAATCATCATTATCATGACGATGACAACAATGACACACCCCGTAGAGGTCGGCCTGACCCCGGGCCTTGTGCAGGGCAGCCGCCATCTGTCGCTGCAGGTAATCCTCCACCAGCCTCTCCTTCTCCATCGCCGGCATCCGGTTCTGCCTGCACACAGCACAACACATCACAACACATCACAACACACAGCACAACACAGCACAACACATCACAACACACACACACAACACATCACAACACACACACAACACATCACAACACACAGCACAACACATCACAACACATCACAACACACACACAGCACAACACACACACAGCACAACACACACACAACACATCACAACACACAGCACAACACACACACAACACATCACAACACACAGCACAACACACACACAACACATCACAACACACAGCACAACACACACACAACACATCACAATACACAGCACAACACACACACACAACACACACACAACACATCACAACACACAGCACAACACACACACAAAACACACACACATCACAATACATCACAACACAATGCAAACACAGTTCATCACAACTTAATGCAAACGCACAACATCACAGCAAAACGCTAACACAAGACATCACAGTACAACACAGCGCTAACACAAGACATCACAGTACAACACAGCGCTAACACAAGACATCACAGTACAACACAACGCTAACACAAGACATCACAGTACAACACAACGCTAACACAAGACATCACAGTACAACACAACGCTAACACAAGACATCACAGTACAACACAGCGCCAACACAAGACATCACAGTACAACACAGCGCTAACACAAGACATCATAACACAACGCTAACACAAGACATCACAACATAACACAACGCTAACACAATGCATCACAACACAACACAACGCTAACACAAGACATCACAGCACAACACAACTCTAACACAAGACATCACAGTACAACACAACGCCAACACAAGACATCACAGCACAACACAACGCCAACACAAGACATCACAGCACAACACAACGCTAACACAAGACATCACAGTACAACACAACTAACACAAGACATCACAGTACAACACAACTCTAACACAAGACATCACAGTACAACACAACTCTAACACAAGACATCACATTACAACACAACGCTAACACAAGACACCACAGTACAACACAACGCCAACACAAGACATAACACAACGCCAACACAAGACATCACAGTACAACACAACGCTAACACATCACAGCACAACACAACGCCAACACAAGACATCACAGTACAACACAACGCTAACACAAGACATCACAGTACAACACAACGCTAACACATCACAGCACAACACAACGCTAACACATCACAGCACAACACAACGCTAACACAAGACATCACAGCACAACACAACGCCAACACAAGACATCACAGCACAACAACGCTAACACAAGACAGTACAACACAACGCTAACACAAGACACCACAGTACAACACAACGCCAACACAAGACATCACAGCGCAACACAACGCTAACACAAGACATCACAGCACAACACAACGCTAACACAAGACATCACAGCACAACACAACTCTAACACAACACATCACAGCACAACACAACGCTAACACAAGACATCACAGCGCAACACAACGCTAACACAAGACATCACAGCACAACACAACGCTAACACAAGACATCACAGCACAACACAACGCTAACACAAGACATCACAGCACAACACAACGCTAACACAAGACATCACAGCACAACACAACGCTAACACAAGACATCACAGTACAACACAACTCTAACACAAGACATCACAGTACAACACAACGCTAACACAAGACATCACAGTACAACACAACGCTAACACAAGACATCACAGTACAACACAACTCTAACACAAGACATCACAGTACAACACAACACCAACACAAGACATCACAGCACAACACAACGCAAACGCAATGCATCACAACACAATGCAAACACAATGTATCGCAACATAATGCAAACACAAGACATCACAACAAAACTCTAACAGAAGACATTACATCACAACACAATGCTAACACGATAGATCAGAACACGACACTAATAAAAGACATTACAACAAAACGCAAACACAAGACATCACAATATAACACTAACACAATGTATCACAACACAGTGCTAACACAAGGCATCACAGAACAACGCAAACACAAGATATCACATCACAATAATGCAAACACAACACAAACACAAACAGGATGCAATACAAACACAAAATAAACACAACTGCGTGTGTGTGTGTGTGTGTGTGTGTGTGTGTGTGTGTGTGTGTGTGTGTGTGTGTGTGTGTGTGTGTGTGTGTGTGTGAGCATGAGAGTTTGACAAGTTGCGTCATTACGTCTGTTTAAATTTTGTGTAAACTAATTCATTTAATTATCTTGTCACTAATCATTAATCAGTTTCTTGTACATGTGAAGCCCTTTGAGCTCTCTTGAAGAAAAAGCGCTGAATAAATGTTCATTATTATCATCATCATCATCACCATCATCTCAATAAACAATTACTGGTACTGGTATCTCTCATATTTGATATTTCATAGAGAAACTAAATGGAAAGTGGAATGCACAAGCTGCAGTTTCTTTTTCTTCTCTCTCTCACACACACACACACACACAGAGAGAAGCCCCCCACCCACACACCACCTCCCCCACCACAAACACACCCAGACACCCCCTTCACACACCCTTTTATACACACACACACACACACACACACACACACACACACACACACACACCTGTCCAGTACGGCTTGCTGAACAGCAGGTGGAGGCCACACACCTGGCCAGTCGTTCCTTGGAGGCATCCCACCTGTCCAACAATGCACACAATGAGGAGGAGGGTAGCAGAATGGTCAAGACGCTCAGTTGCCAATACAGAGAGCCTGTGAAGGTGTGGGTTCGAATCCCACTCTCGCCCTTTCTCCCAAGTTTGACTGGAAAATCAAACTGAGTGTCCAGTCTTTCGGGTGAGACGATAAACCAAGGTCCCGTGTGCAGCACGCACTTGGCGCGCTGAAAAAGAACCTATGGCAACCAGAGTGTTGTCCTCTGGCCAAATCATGTACAGAGAAATCCACTCTGATAGGTGTACAAATTTTTAATCATGCACTCAAAGCCTGACAAGGGTACACCCCCTCCCTCTCCCCACCCCCACCCCCACCCCCCCCACCCCCAATCCTCCCCCCACACCCACCCTTGCCCGAAGAAGCTGTTTTTACAGCCCGAAGAAGCTGTTTCTACAGTGAAAATTTGCTGCTTTTAAGAATACAAGTTTTAAAGACATGCAGAGCCTACTGATGTTAATTGATTAAAAATATATATATGAGAGAGAGAGCGAGAGAGAGACACACACACACACACACACACACACTATGACACCCACACAGCACCCACACACATTCAAATCCATCACCCCACCCCAAACCCCCACCCCCTCCACACACACACACAATACGCTACCTGCCCCCATGCGGTCCAGCTGTCGCTCTCTCAGCTCTCTCTGAGCCTTCATTTTGTCCAGGTAGGCCAGGTAGTGGTCGTAGTTCACCCCTCCCCTCTCCTCCCTCCTCTCCATAAAGTTGGGCTGTGTGTCAACACAATAGTAGTAATTGTAGCAGCAGCAGCAGCAGCAGCAGTAGTAGTAGTAGTAATAATAATAATAATACTAAGAAGAACAGAATTAATAATACAAATTGCACTGTTATCTACACGTTATGAAAATGTGTCCATCTTGACCAAGTTGATTTATGAAAAGGGAAAAAAAAAGGAAAATAAAAGGGAAAAAAAACAAAAAACACAGCCAGTTCCCTTAAAACCTTGCTGCTGAAAAACAACAACAACAACAACAACAACAACAACAACAGTTTCTTTTATCTAAAAAAACCCAAAAAACAAAAGAAAGAAAAACCCACTAACGTTCAATAAAAACAAATCGGACATTTGACATGGTTGCTTCCAGTCCAGCCAATCACAGAACCACTTCAGGATTACCCAACAGAATAAAAAATCCAGTCGCCTTGAACATAACTCTATTGTACCTTAACAAAAAACAAAACAACAACAACAATTTTTTTCAAGACAAAAACACAGTCTATGACATATCATCTAAACCATTCAGCTCCTTAAGGTAAATAAGACCAGGCCACGCTCAGGACATCAGCCCTTCTGGTTAATTCATCATCTTGAGAAAACAAAAATAAAATAAAATAAAATATAAGGATAAAAAAAAAAAATTCAAAACCAAAAAAAAAAAAAGAAAAAAAAAAGCCATTCACGCAAATAACACTGCAGAATGGACAGCTTGTGCCCTACGCAATGTTCACAATATCACTACCAAACCACCACAGCAATACAGAACAAACAATGCATATATATCAGACTGAAAAAAAAAAGAGAAAAATGCAAGGCTTGCTAGAGACTAAAAAAAAAAAAAAAGAGAGAGAGAGAGAGAGAATGGAGAATGGACAGAGAGCAGAAAAAGCAGACAATAGTGAACACCCACCCACCCACACACCCACACACACTGAGGCAGAAACGAAAGAGAGCAATAGAAAAGAGGAAATTTCCAGAAGGTGGGCAGATCTTATTCATATTGAAAAAGCTCCCGACATTTCCAGAGGGGGTAGGGGAAATATCTAACAAATGAACAGAATGATGATCCACCAGTATCAGTAGTTCAAGGAGGGGTCACTGCGTTCGGTCAAATCCATATACGCTACACCACATCTGCCAAGCAGATGCCTGACCAGCAGTGCAACCCAACGCGCTTAGTCAGGCCTTGAGAAAAATAAATAAATAAATAAATAAATACATAAATAAATAATAAGTAAATAAATAAACAAAAATACTACTACTAATAATATTTATAAGGCGCAAAATCTTGATGAAATCAACTCTATGCACACGCACACACACACACACAAAAAGACAACAATGATGATAAATAAGCAAATAAATGTAAAACATGCAGACACACGTTCACACATAATACTCACCACCAAAATACTCTTACCTGTGGGAGGGGAGCCGGCGGAGGTCGGTTGACAAACGGCCGTGGGCGGTTGACCGGCACAGGGGGTGGGCGGTTGACAGCTGGCTCGGCTGGGACTGGGGGGCCCCCTCCTCCTCCTCCTCCCCACCCTCCTCCTCCTCCCATCCCTCCTCCTCCTCCTCCCATGCCTCTCTTCTTTTGCTCCCCTGACAGTCTGTGAGAAAATGAGTGGCATGAGGTTTCAATAGCCGAGTGGTCTGAGGGTCCCGGGTTCTAATCTCAGTAGCGGCGCCTGGTGGGTAAAGGGTGGGGATTCTTCCACATATGTTTTTCAACATATGTGCAGACCTGCCTGAACCCCCTTCATGTGTGTACGCACGCAGAAGATCAAATACGCACGATAAAGATCTGTAATCCGTGTCAGTGTTCGGTGGGTTATGGAGACACAAAATGACCCAGCATGCATCATCAACGACAGTCATCAGCAAGTCAATGTTGGGTGTGTCACGGAAAGAAGAAGAAAGAAGGTGGTGGTGTGGGGGGTGGGGGGTGGGTTTGGGGGCGACCTGTGATGGAGTGGTAGTGCATGAGCATGACTAATTTTTGGATGACAGTCTTTTGTTTGTTGTTGTTTTTGTTTCAGGGGGCCCGGGGTCCGATGGGCGGAGGAGGGGATGGGTGGAAGGGGGGGGGGGGGGGGGGGGGCAAGGGGGGGTGTATTTTTTTTGTTGGTGTTTTTTCGTATGTTTTCTTTTTTGTTATTTCTTCTTTTTTTCTAATTTGTTTGCTTGCCTTTTTTTTTTTTTTTTTAAACAAATCACAGCTTTATAAACTAAACAAGATAACTATAAACAGACTGCCTTGCCTTCCACTTTACCCACTGATCATCTAAGTTATCTGAAAAATCATATTTTCCAAATTTGCTGAAAAACCCTATTTCAGGAAAACAAAACAAAAGCATGCGGTCAGTATGCGA
>NC_134882.1:55285999-55335999 GCF_041734735.1 Babylonia areolata | reverse complement strand
AGGAAACAAATGATGAGCGCCCAACGGCAGACGTCAGATGGTTCTACCCAGGAAGGCAGCCGGTTGTGCAAGTGCCCCCCCCGAGTTTGTAAAGCGCTTAGAGCTTGGTCTCCGTGGACCGAGGATAGGCGCTGTATAAGTATCTGTATCAAATCAAATCAAATCACCACCACTACCCACCAGGTGCAGCATCAGGGGGCAGGGCTTTCCTCAGTCGCGCTCCATGCATCACCGTGTGGCTGAACTCTTCCGCCATTTGCTGGGTAGGCAACAAAAGTTTATAAAATGTCATAATGATATCAATCATTTCCACAATACAGAATATAGAATACAGAATACTTTATTATCTCAACAAGAGAAGTTCATTTGTGGTGTAAAACAGATAAAACAATACGTGAAAATCACAGTCATTCAACATGTATATATAAAAGACAAAATGTGTCGATGTCAGCCGAGGGCAACCCATGACCACAATAAATGATCACAGTAGATAAAAACAACAGAAACCTTTAAAAGATAACTTTTAATCATACATACATCATGACAGTGCATCATGTGCAATACAAAATAACAGTTAAAGGATAGGCTTAAAACAGATGTAAAAATTAATAGCATACTAAAAGTAGACATAAGAAATGCAATAACATGCAACTAAACTGTTTCGATTTAAAAAGTCACATTCCATACACATACACTGGAATACATATTTAGTCACATATCTGATTATCAATTATTGCTGTTTGATCGCTGAACTGAGGTTGGAATAAAGCTGCGTCTGGTTCTATTTGTTTCAAATTTTGGAACACAGAAACGTTAGCCAGAAATGCGTGTGGCTTTCTGTCATACCAAGTGTGGCTGCATTACTTACAATAGATGACTTATGTTCTAAAAATATGTGCTTGCTATCTTCATATTGTTCTTTTATTTGTTTATTCACATGTATTCTCTTGCAGGCTGTGGTCTGGATATGTGAACTGAATATCCTTGTCCTTGTATTTGTGTTCTATGAGATAATATTTCAAGAACAGCCTCCATTCATGAATTACCTTTTAATCTCAATCATTTGTACTCATTATCCTTTTGTTATCCATCTATATAAGCATGTTAATGTCACTGTTTAAATGAAAGATTTTTTTTTAAACATGATAATACACACACATGAACATGCACACGCACACACTCACTCACACACCATAATGTACTAACATGTTCACCACACACATGCACTCAGACACACATCCCTACATGCATATGCACACCCACACACGTTTTAACACACACACACATACACACAATATACAAACATGGGCACTATACACACCAATACACATTGATACACACACACACCCCCCCCTCCCCACACACACACACACACACACACACCCACACACCCACACACACCTCTGGAGACATGAACTGGCGGACACGCTGCATGATGAAATTCTTCCTCAGGATGGAATTGATGGAGGGGCGATCCCTGAAACACATCACCTTCCCAAGTCACTCACTACCACTGTCACAAGGTGTAGTGTGTGAGGGGAGGGGTGGAAGGGTTGAAGGGGGCCTTGGGGGTGGGGGGGGGGTCAGGACAGGGAGACATCTATATCTTTGAAGGTTAAAGCCCCATAAGCCTTTAACGCACATCAGGTCAGGGATTTCATTTTCACTGTAACCCAGGACTTGGCACAGGAAGGCATGCACCCAATCATCTCCTCGAACCTTCCCCAAACAAAGTCAGGTACCTGCCCATCCACACCTGGTAAATGGAGCGAGGAAAATCTGAATAAAGTGCCTTTCTCAAAGACAACACATTGCTGAAATGGGGGCCTTGAACCCTGATGACTCGTGAACACTACATCAGAAGCCCAACATCTGATTCTGCCACAGCGACCCCTCTGCCATCCCAGAAACACTTCAACAAGACAGCTTAACCACAGCAGCAGGAAATGATGGAGTCTCCCGTCGGTCTGACGGATGAGTAGGCAGGCAGGCTTATCTGTCGGTGTGTGTCCTTGTATGAGAGGAGAGGCCGATTCTGGATGCGCAGCACTTCCCACAGGTGTTGCAAGGGAAAACGTCTCCAGAAGTTGAGCCCTGCTTCCTTTGCTCACACTTCTCCTTAATGGCCAGCGTTGTCTTGTTTTCAAACGTCTTTATGCCACTAGAGCACAGCATCCTCCAGCGAGAGTGGTCAAGGGCATCAGTTTCCCAGGAAGCGATGTCTATGTCACAGGCTTTGAGGTTTGTCTTCAAGGTGTCTTTGAAGTGCTTGCAGGGTCTTCCACGTTCACGGTGGCCTTCCTTCAGCTGGCCATACAATAGCATCTTTGGGATCCTGCTGCCTGTCATGTGGACAACGTGTCCTGTCCAGCATAGCTGGCACTGGATCAGCAGGCTTTCGATGCTGGGCAGGCTGCTCCTCTCTGCCTGAATTGACCAACCCCATGTCCACAATGCTGATGTACAGTGTACATAATAAAACACTGTGCTGCTCCTCTCTGCCTGAATTGACCAACCCCATGTCCACAATGCTGATGTACAGTGTACATAATAAAACACACTGTGCCACTCTGCCTGAATTGACCAACCCCATGTCCACAATGCTGATGTACAGTGTACATAATAAAACACACTGTGCCACTCTGCCTGAATTGACCAACCCCATGTCCACAATGCTGATGTACAGTGTACATAATAAAACACTGTGCTGCTCCTCTCTGCCTGAATTGACCAACCCCATGTCCACAATGCTGATGTACAGTGTACATAATAAAACACTGTGCTGCTCCTTTCTGCCTGAATTGACCAACCCCATGTCCACAATGTTGATGTACAGTGTACATAATAAAACACACTGTGCCGCTCTGCCTGAATTGACCAACCCCATGTCCACAATGCTGATGTACAGTGTACATAATAAAACACACTGTGCCGCTCTGCCTGAATTGACCAACCCCATGTCCACAATGCTGATGTACAGTGTACATAATAAAACACACTGTGCCACTCTGCCTGAATTGACCAACCCCATGTCCACAATGCTGATGTACAGTGTACATAATAAAACACACTGTGCCACTCTGCCTGAATTGACCAACCCCATGTCCACAATGCTGATGTACAGTGTACATAATAAAACACACTGTGCCACTCTGCCTGAATTGACCAACCCCATGTCCACAATGCTGATGTACAGTGTACATAATAAAACACACTGTGCCACTCTGCCTGAATTGACCAACCCCATGTCCACAATGCTGATGTACAGTGTACATAATAAAACACACTGTGCCACTCTGCCTGAATTGACCAACCCCATGTCCACAATGCTGATGTACAGTGTACATAATAAAACACACTGTGCCGCTCTGCCTGAATTGACCAACCCCATGTCCACAATGCTGATGTACAGTGTACATAATAAAACACACTGTGTCGTTCTGCCTGAATTGACCAACCCCATGTCCACAATGCTGATGTACAGTGTACATAATAAAACACACTGTGCCGCTCTGCCTGAATTGACCAACCCCATGTCCACAATGCTGATGTACAGTGTACATAATAAAACACACTGTGCCGCTCTGCCTGAATTGACCAACCCCATGTCCACAATGCTGATGTACAGTGTACATAATAAAACACACTGTGCTGCTCCTCTCTGCCTGAATTGACCAACCCCATGTCCACAATGCTGATGTACAGTGTACATAATAAAACACACTGTGCTGCTCCTCTCTGCCTGAATTGACCAACCCCATGTCCACAATGCTGATGTACAGTGTACATAATAAAACACACTGTGCCGCTCTGCCTGAATTGACCAACCCCATGTCCACAATGCTGATGTACAGTGTACATAATAAAACACACTGTGCCACTCTGCCTGAATTGACCAACCCCATGTCCACAATGCTGATGTACAGTGTACATAATAAAACACACTGTGCCGCTCTGCCTGAATTGACCAACCCCATGTCCACAATGCTGATGTACAGTGTACATAATAAAACACACTGTGTCGCTCTGCCTGAATTGACCAACCCCATGTCCACAATGCTGATGTACAGTGTACATAATAAAACACACTGTGCCGTTCTGCCTGAATTGACCAACCCCATGTCCACAATGCTGATGTACAGTGTACATAATAAAACACACTGTGCCGCTCTGCCTGAATTGACCAACCCCATGTCCGTAATGTTGACGTACAGTGTACATAATAAAACGCACTGTGCCGAAGCTTGTCGATAAACACAAATACCACACGCTTTCTGTTTCACTCATCACACCAGAAAAGTTGTGTGCTGAGCAAGATCTTGAAAAATTAACTCCCTTGATCTTCATGGGCATGGCATGGTGTTGAAGTGTGTGTGTGAATGCGTGGCAGTGAATGAATGGTGTGGATGCTCTGTGACCTGTGCCCTCTCTGTGTCTTTATTTGTATCTGTCTCTCTCAGTGCCTAATTTATCCCATCACAGCCAGGGAAACATAACTCCTGCTGCATGGCCTTTGCAGGAGTATTTTCAATGAAAATCGGCAAACAAAAAAAAAAAAAAAAAAAAAAACAATCTACAAGCTAAGCTTTTTTTTCTCTCTCTAAAAGAATGCAAACCATATGTTTGTTGGGTTTTTTTTCTTTTTTTTTTATTTAAAGAAACTGACTGAGCTTTCTAGCTTTCTACTAAAAGCACTTTTGAAATTGTGTAATGTACATATGATTTTTAGCTGGTTGAACAAAGAACTATATGTAATTTTATATTTCTTGATATGTAAAATACACCTGTATCATTGTGAATGATTTCAACAAAAAAATAATGGACAACAAGAACAAGCATGAAGACAAAAAACAAAACAAAATAAAACAAAACAAACAAAAAAACACCACCACCAAATGAAGACCTGTATCCAAGGCGTTGTTACTAAAGTAAAATAATAATCAAAACTATCAGACACAATGCATTTTGGAACAATTCATGTCTCCCCTCTTCTCCCTCCCCCCTCCACTTCCTTGCTTTGGTTTGCCTTTGTTGTTCTTGTGGGTTCTCTCTCTCTCTCTCTCTCTCACACACACACACACACACACATAACACACACACCACACACCAACACAAACTTGCACACCAGGACATACACATTCACACACACACACACACACACACACAATCACATTATGCACCACACACAAAACTCACTTGGGAGATCTTTTGAAGAGCTGGGCAACCAGCCCTCTGAGGTCATAGCTGTACTGGTTGGAAACGGGTAGGTAAGACCCTCTGAAAATCAAGTGTGGTCAAATTTTATTAGGACACCATTCAAACAGCCATTTCGAAGTACACCTACACACATTCATAAGTAAACTGGACAATAAAATGACAGAAAGTCATGTGCATGCGTAGCCATACCCTGGCAAATTAGAATCAATTTCTTCCTTCAGGCAAATGTTTCTATGTTCCAAAATTAAAGATGAACAGGACAAAATGCAGCTTCATTCCTCGCTCAACTCAGCAGTTAATTAAACAACAATAATTTACAATTATTTGACTCCATAAATTGTTTGCTAGAGTGTATGTGTGTGTGAAAGGACATCTTAAACTAAAATGCTGTTGAACAGCATAGTACCACAATTATGTCTATGTTCTTGTTTGATTATAGAATATTAACGCCATCCTTTGTGATAAATGCATGCTTATGGCTGTGATTACTGTTTGTGTGGTACAATCTAAGTTGACATATATGGATTTTATGTCTTTTGTGTATACATGTTGAATGACTGTGATTCCTGTGTATTATTGATGTAGTTTACACCACAAATTAATTTCACTTGGAGATAGAAAAGTCATCTGTATTCTGCATCCTATACTCAGTAATGACAGTTTTAATCATAAAAACTGTGGAAAATGGTGCCAAGTTTAAGACACTACAGTATTTACCTTTACATAAAATTGGATCAAATCTGGTTCAAAATTTGCATTTGTATTTGTATTTCTTTTTATCACAACAGATTTCACTGTGTGAAATTCAGGCTGCTCTCCTCAGGGAGAGCGCGTCGCCACACTAGAGCTCCACCCAATTTTTTTTGTATTTTTTCCTGCATACAGTGTTATTTGTTTTTCCTATCGAAGTGGATTTTTCTACAGAATTTTGCCAGGAACAACCCTTTTGTTTCCGTGGGTTCTTTTATGTGTGCTATGTTTATTGTCTTATCCGAATGACTAGCGTCCAGACCACCACTCAAGGTCTATCGGCGGCTGAGCCATGATTCGAACCAACGCGCTCAGATTCTCTCACTTCCTAGGTGGATGCGTTACCTCTAGGCCATCACTCCACAAATTCAAATCATAATCAGAATGGTTTGATTTCTCTTGTCAGAGTGATAACAATAGCATATGTTTTAACCAGAACAGATGTTTCACAGTTTTGTCTCAAGTCACCAAAAAATGTGGATTCAACACAGTATCAGAGCAATAGCAATCTTAAAAAAGAAAGAAAGAAAGAAAATTTCGAGTAAATATTTGCCTATGATGATGATTTATCACTTCTTTTTTTTCTCTCTCTTCAAAAATTTTTTTTTTCAACTGCATTTTAGTCAGTTTATTTCAAGAGGTACAGGAGGTAAAACATCTGCAAAATCTCTCACCTTATTATTTTCAGGACCAAGTTTTTCATGTTTCCAGCTTCAAACTGAAAAACAAAACCACAATTAACTTCCATACGTTGAAGCACACAGCATGCAGATCCAAGACAACTGACATTAAATCACACTAAATACAAAAGACAGTCAATACTGTGAACTTTGACAGATTAACTCTGTTCAGCAGTACCTTCTGTTGAAATCATAAAAACTGTTATTTCTGATTTTTTACGCTTTCACAAATCTACTACTGCAAATCTCTTCTTATAGACTGCTTTATTTATCATTATGAATATCTTTCTTCTTTTTTAAATTATGCAACACTCAAATGACAGTCAAGTGGTGTCTTTTTTACACCCGATTTTGAATTAAAAAAAAATACCCTCAGGAAAATTACTACAGCTTAATAAGATGCTCACTCTTACCACGAATAGAATGAATAAATAGGTTAACTAATAATAGAAGAAATAATAAGTAAATGACAATTTCACTGCTGATTATGAATTACAGAGCATTTAACAAAAACATTATAATGCAACTGAATAAGACACTCAACCTTACCCTGGATAAATAAATAAATGAATAAATGAATCAATCAATGAAATAAGTAAATACATAAATTATTTGATATCATTTCAATATCATTTCAAATTATTATAGTAATCAAATAACCAAATGAATATTTCACAGCTCATTTTCAATTACACGTACTATGCTGAACAAAAATGACTGCAAATGAATAAGATACTCATCCTTACCAATGAATGAATAAATAAATAAATAAATAAATACATAAATAAACAAATAAAAAAATAAAATAAACAAACAAACAGAATAACAGAATAAAATAATAAATAGACATTTTTTTCAAACCTGAATTATTCAAACGCTCATCAAAAAATGACTGCAACAGATTGAGACACTCACCCTTAACATGTTTTTTTTTTTTTTTTTTTTAAATAAGGCAATTTAAGAAACAATAAACAGATAGATAAATACATAACTATGAATAATATGATTTTTTTTTTAAACCATCAGAATACAACTGTACAGAATCAACCCTTCAATATCAAACGTTCAACGTCCATGACCTTTCAACTGGTTTTTTTTGGTTTTTTTTTTACAAACCCATCTACTTAACTAGCACTGGTCTCTTTCTCTGCAGTTTTCAACTGCCTTGCATCCATGCTGTGAATGTTTTTTTGCATGTTCATGTGCTCTGGATGTATAGTATATGGTGGGTGTGCACGTCTTGTGTGATGTGTCATGTGTATGACGATCCTTTTCTATTATTTGGTCCTGCAGAGTTTTTCTTCTTCTTTTTTTTATATTTGTTTGATTTCTTGTTGTTTTTTGTTTTGTTTGTTTTTTTAAGATACAATTAAAAGTGCTTTGAGCTCAAATTGACAAAAAGCATTGGGTTTTCATTAACTTTGTCATTATACGTTAATCATTCTGATTTCAGATTTGTTTTGAGTTATGTTTTAAGACTTCAAAATTAGTAAATGATCTAGATAGATACATGTTTACTGCATGCACAAAAATAGATCGAGTTGACCAGAGTTTGCAGATACAACCTTGTTAGTGTTAAAGGGTGATAAATATCTAAAGGTCAGTAAACTTACTGCATATTTCAGGGTGGTTAATTCATACAGCACACACCCCAAGGACCAGATATCACTGAAAAAAATTACACCATGTTAACAATATAAATCCGAAACAAACAAAATGAGAACTCTGAGAAGAATGTGTGAAATCAAAATAGAACATAAAATAAATCCATGACAGTTATTAATACAAAACAACAAGTAAAATGGAAAAAAAAAAATATGTATATAAATATGCATACAGAGTTATACATGGAACACACACACACACACACATTATACATCATGTATGTGATGTGTGTGCACATATGTTAAGCATGTGTTAGTACCTGAGTGAGGGTGTGAATATGCATGTGTGCATGTGGGAGGGAGGTACGGAGAGTGTGTGTGTGTGTGTGTGTGTGTGTGTGTGTGTGTGTGTGTGTGTGTGTGTGTGTGTGCACGCGAGCACGCATACGCACACATATGTATCTCACTTTCATAGTATACCAAAGAACTAACAAATCAGCCCCCCCCATAAAACAAACAAACAAACACAAAAAAAAAACTCCTGTTGCTTATCAAACACATCATGAAACAAATTTTTGCATCTTGCTGTAAAACAAAGATACAACAAAAACAGAAAACCATCATCGAATGCGTCTTTGCTGATCAACACAGAAACAATGAGAACAAAAAAGCAAACATCACAAATCATTTCCATGTCTTTGTAATAATCCAAATAAACAACTGATTAAACCAACCATCAACCAATTATCAGTCTTGGATTGTTCACAAAATAGAAATAACTCACTATCATTACCTGCACTTGTTTTCGTCCATATCTTTCACAAAATTATTGTCTTTGTTGCTAGTGTTGTCATTTGTTACCATCATCATCATCATGATCATTATTATTGTCATATGTAATATCATCATCATCATCATGATAATCACCATTTCATAATCATCTTTATTATCATATCATCTTCATTATCATTGACCTTATCATCATCATCATCATCATCACCTCTTGTTGTTGTAAGGTTTATTCTCCACCACTTCAGGAGAAAGGTAGTATGGTGTCCCTATACATGTTCTGGCCAGCTCAGCAGTGCTGAAAACAAAGGACACCCAGTGTGAAATAAAGGTAGTATGGTGTCCCTATACATGTTCTGGCCAGCTCAGCAGTGCTGAAAACAAAGGACACCCAGTGTGAAATAAAGGTAGTATGGTGTCCCTATACATGTTCTGGCCAGCTCAGCAGTGCTGAAAACAAAGGACACCCAGTGTGAAATAAAGGTAGTATGGTGTCCCTATACATGTTCTGGCCAGCTCAGCAGTGCTGAAAACAAAGGACACCCAGTGTGAAATAAAGGTAGTATGGTGTCCCTATACATGTTCTGGCCAGCTCAGCAGTGCTGAAAACAAAGGACACCCAGTGTGTAATAAAGCCAAGGAACATTGATGGGAACCACCAGTCAGCTGCAAAGTCAAGGTTAATACCCATCATTTCTTGAAACCAATCAAACAGAAACGAAAACAATGTTTAAAGGTTAACTGAAAAAAACAGTTCACTCATGTGAAATTATTCTGACAATGTATAGTTAAACAAAGGTGTATACACATAATTAAACACACACACACACATACATACATGCATGCATGCATCCATCTTTATCTCTTGACAGTGACATGACAAACTAAAAGAAAGAATAAAAGCATGTATGTATCATTGTATGCATCCACATCCACATCCACACTACTACTACTACTACTACTACTACTACTACTACTACTACAGAACAGAGCAGACTCACTTGTTCAACACTTTGGCGATCCCAAAGTCTCCTAGCTGGACTGAGCCTGAAGAGGTCAGGAAAATATTCTGAAACACACATTTATTAATCTAAAATTACTTACATGAATAGACGTTAAATTACTGACCAACCAACACGGATACACACATGCCCCCCCCCCCCCCCCCCCCCCCCGCCCCAACCCCCCATGCCCCCCCCCAAGCCCCCCCCCCAAACCCCCCCCACAAACACACATCTACACAACAACACACACATGTTCTTGCTCTTGTTGCTTATAGTCCAGCCGACACACAGGGCCATTTCAGGACTGTCAAACCATACAAATGCTCAACCGCATCAACACAAAACTGTCACATTATAAAAAAATTTTAAAAAATAAATAAATAAAAAATAAAATCACTAAGACAAACCCACAAAACACAGTTCATGACACAGTATCCCAACCATTTAGCGCCTCATGGCAAATAAAATTTGGCCATGTTGAGGATGCCAGCCATTCTGCTTAATTCATCATCACCAGATTGCAAAAATTTGTATAAAAAAAAGAAAAGAAAAAAAGGAAGAAGCAATACTTCAAAGCCAAACACAAAATACATAAAAAAGGCCACACAGGCAAATAACACTGCAGAATGGACAGCTAGTGCCCATCCCAGTGTTTACATCTCACTACCGAATCACAAGAGCAAAACAGCACTGATAGTACATCATTGACTGTGGAAAAGAGGAAAAAGTGTCAAGCCTTGGTTGAAAAAAGAAAGGGGAATGGACTGGGAAGGCAGAAAAGGGAGACAACAGTGAAGAAAAAGGTAGAAACCAAGTGAGTGATAGAAACGAGGACATTTCTAGCACAGAAGGTGGGGATGCTGTTTATACTGAAAGACCCCTGGCACCTCCACAGGGGAAGGAACACACACTTACAAGCAGATATAACCAACTAAGTCCCAAGAGAAAATTATCTCTTCCAAATCAGCAGGCGTTAGCATCTTAATACCCTTTGTGTGCACACACATGCAAAACATCAAATACACGTTAAAGATCATGGAACCCATGTTTGTGGCTGATGGGTAATGGATATACAAACCTACCCAGCATGCACCATCCCTGAAAAGGAAATGGAGTTTGGTTGTCTGGATGGCAGGGTAAAAACAGTCACACACATAACAAAAAACCCTCACCCATTGATAAAGACTGGACAAGGGAGCATGAGAGGGGTGGGTGTGGGTGTGTATTGGGGAGGGGGGCGTGGGGGGGGGGAGCAGAGATGGGGGAGAGGAAGGGGGGAGCAGGGGATTTCAAGTAACACATGTTTCCTCCTGCACCTCTTTTCCCCCCTACCGTTTCACATGCCCTCCACCCCATCACCGTATCTTCCTCACTCACCTGGGACTTGATGTCTCTGTGAAGGATTTTGCGGTCATGTATGTGCTTCAGAGCCAGGCAGATCTGAACAAACCAGTCCATTATCTGAAACAATTCACATCATGCCACTATAGTACACACACCAATCAGTAATCAGCTGATGGGAGAAAAAGTAAATGAGTGGCAATAAGAAACAACAAACTGCCCAAGAGCGTGACTGAATGATCACATGTGTAGGTGATTGAAGCCGCACTGAATGACACAGGAACAGGAATGATTAGCACCTAAAGGCAAATGACACAGGAACAGGAATGATCAGCACCTAAAGGCAGCTGTCAGCTCTACATAGATAGGCAGCCTGTTGTGCAAATGACTGTTTGTAATGTGCCTTGAGTTTGGTCTCTGACCAAAGATAGGTGCTGCGTAAGTATCAAGAAGAAGATCACAAGGCAACAGAATATCTTATTTCATCTGAAATAGAAATTGCTGATATGTTTGCCGATAAAAAGGCAACATGTTTTTTGGTGGTTTTTTTTTAATATAAATTTAATGAAAGGAGCAAGAGTATTTCATCCACAGAACAAATCAAAATTTGAACATGTGCCCATGTTTCAATGAGAACACTAACTCAGTGTGTATACATGCTTAACGCAGTATAATCTCACATGATACATTCTAGGCTGCAATAAATAACCAATTGAAAATACACACTTAAATGAATAAAACTAACAGAAAAATAAATGAAGGAAATTAAACACATTATGCAAGAAACTTATTAGATGATCACATAAAATCATAGCTAAGACATGAATGTGCGCACTTAAAGCCACATAGTAAGTGTTAGATAAATTTGGCTCAGCAGTTCCAGTAGTAGCAGTAGTAGTGTTGGTAGTGGTGGTACTGATACTTGTAGTGGTAGCAGTAGTGGTGGTAGTATTGGTAGTTATCAGTTTTCAATTCTGCTTTCTCAAGGTGGCATCCCTGTGTTCAGACAAATCCATACATGCTATACCACATCTGCTATGCAGATGCCTGACCAACAGGAAAACCCAACATCCTTATTCAGGTCTTGAGTGCCTGCACATATATTTGTGTGCCTACCAGAGTGGAGTTCTACAGAATTTTGCCAGCGCATCTCTTCCTCAGAATTTCACCACAGGGCAAACATTTTGCTGCCATGGGTTCATTTTCAATGCATGAAATGCATGTGTCAGGCCTGGATGGTGAGCAAAAATATGATTTGGATCGATATATTGTTAAGTACTGGTCACCCCACCCCCTCTCCTCCACATCTGGCTTTTCAGTTTTGTTGTTCAACTGGATTAACATGTGAGCCATGGAGGCTTTGTCTCTGTTTAAAAATGCATGCAAACCTAAGAGTTGGCTCACAAGGACTGTGAGGCTGGACTGACCAGCGGGTTGGGTGTAGGCTGTAGGTCAGACACCTACTCCTTTTCCCTGTGTCTGTGTGTGTGGCTTTTGTCGTTTTGTTTTTGTTCGGCTGTTGTTGCTGCTGTTTTGTTTTTGTTTTTGTTCAGCTGTTGTTGCTGCTGTTTTGTTTTAAAGCAGACGTGGTGTGTGTGGATCAGTCTTGACACCTCTTTGAAACTGAAACTGAAAACTGATGTTGAGACTGCTGAAGGTTGTGTCTGGTTGTTGTGGTGGTACACGGCAGAGCTGAGATGTGTAGCATGAGATCAAACAAACTGGGGAAGATGAATAAAAAAAAATATATATATAAATTTAAGTACATGATAAGTTACAGGGCGCGGAAAACCATAATAAAGTATCAACATATTCATATAGATATTCCTATAAGAAGGGGAGGGGGCGTGGGGGTGTGGGGGAGGTGGCAGAATGGTTAACTCTCTCCATACGAACGGCGAAAGAGACGACGTTAACAGCGTTTCACCCCAATTACCATCATCAAAATATTGCAAGCGGAAGGCTCTTATACTGAAGACATGAATGTTGACAAAGAATACCACAATTCTGACGATGGAAGCTAAAGGTTGGGTCATTCAGACACCCACTGGACATCCGAGGGGTCTGTGTAGAGGAGAAGAGAGGACTGGCCGTACTGAGTGAGTTAAGACACATATCTCTCAATACACTTTCTGTGAGGGGCTTGGTTAAGACACATATCTCTCAATACACTTTCTGTGAGGGGCTTGCTTCAAATCCTGCTCCTGCCCTTTCTCCCATGCAAAACCAAACTGAGCATCTAGTCACTGAGAGGAGATGATAAACTGAGCATCTAGTCATTCAGAGGAGATGATAAACTGAGCGTCTAGTCATTGAGAGGAGATGATAAACTGAGCATTTAGTCACTGAGAAGAGATGATAAACTGAGCATCTAGTCACTGAGAGGAGATGATAAACTGAGCATGTAGTCATTGAGAGGAGATGATAAACTGAGTGTCTAGTCATTGAGAAGAGATGATAAACTGAGCATCTAGTCATTCAGAGGAGATGATAAACTGAGTGTCTAGTCATTGAGAAGAGATGATAAACTGAGCATTTAGTCACTGAGAAGAGATGATAAACTGAGCATCTAGTCATTGAGAAGAGATGATAAACTGAGCATCTAGTCACTGAGAGGAGATGATAAACTGAGCATCTAGTCATTGAGAAGAGATGATAAACTGAGCATCTAGTCACTGAGAGGAGATGATAAACTGAGGTCCCATGTGCAGCACGTGCCTGACACACTCAAAATGAACTGCTGTCACTCAGTCTGCCTCCGTGACTAAGCCATTATTGTTGTTAGTAGGGGGCTTAGTAGGCGCATGGTGTCCTGAGTACAGTAAATCAGAACAGGCACCACTCAACACCACTGAAGTGACTCAGCAGCAGTGCAGGGTCTCCTCTGGTGTGTGGCCTCCTGGCAACCTAACATCAATGATACCTGCCGACTGCTGACACTGGAACTGTGATGGACGAACACGGGAGTGGCCGTGTATGGGGGAATCTAAATGAGCGATGTTGGAGTAATGCCACTGAAACGGTGCAGATGATTGGGCAGCAAAAAAAAAAGAAAGAAAAAAAAAAAAGAAAAAGAGAAAAAAAAGAACTCATGGCAAAGTAAATGTCCTTTTAGCAAAATTCTGTAGTCAAAATCCACTCCGACAGGTTCACAAATATAATGCATGTACTCAAGGCCTGATAGTGTGTTAGGTTATGCTGCATGGTCAGGCATCTGCCTAACAGATGAGATGTGGTTAAACATATATGGATTGTCCAAACGCAATGACACCTCCTTGAAAAACTGAAAATACAGTCATATGAATAAATGAAAATAAAAACTAAAGAAATTAAAAATTACAATTTAGTTTTGGAAAACTGCAGAAAAAACAAAATTCTGAAAAAAATAAAATGAAAAACATGCGCGCACACACACACACACACACACACACACACACACACACACACACACAAACTCACACAAACTCACCTGATCTTCTGGGAAAAGACGACCTTGCTGATCGTTGATTTTGGTAAATAAATCACCTGAAAAATTAACTCATCAATTAATCAATAAAACCTACCAATAAGAGGTCAACATAAAATATTTTCACAATGGCTGCACAGAAACAGAGCAAGAGGCAAATGGAAAAAAAAAAAAGAGAAAGAAAATCCATGATAAGTCTTCCAACATATAATTTGCAAACAGATCAAAGAATCAGGCTTTTTAATTGTACAAATACATAAAACACAAATGTCTTATCAACACACACACACATAAATACACATGCATACATTGTCACACATGTGCAAGAGCACAATTGTAATGCGTGCACACACACACACAGAGCATACACAAAGATACACTCAGGCAAGTGTACATATAAACACACAAAATATACATGTACATGTACACACCTATATGCAAGAATACATACATACCTCCAGAACAGAAGTTCATCACGATGTAGAGTGCACCTTTCTCTGTGAATAAACACAAAAGGCTGAGGTCACCATCTTATCTTTACACAGTGCTGCACAGTCACCTTTAGCATCATTTTATGATTTTTCTGCATTGTTCTACACACACATCCACCCACCCACACACACACACACATACACAAATGCACATGCATCACAATTACCACCTTCACCTTCACCTCTCCCGTAGTCTGGGTTCAGACCGTTGGGGCACCGCTGCTGACCTGGCCACCACTCCTCTCCACTCTTCACGGTTTTCTGATTTCCTCAGGGCGTCACCGAGCGTCAAGCCTGTCCACCCCCGGATGTTGTCTTCCCATCTCTTCTTCTGCCGTCCTCTCCTTCTGCCTCCTTGTACGGTGCCTTGCAGGAACGTTTTGGCAAGACCAGATGATCGGGAGATGTGTCCATACCATCTAAGTTTGCGTTTTTTCACTATGGACAGAAGGTCTTCGTAGGGTCCAATACTTTGCTGGATTCTGTTCTTCACTTCCGTGTTAGTGATGTGGTCTCTGTAGGAGATGCCAAGTAGTCTACGAAAGCATCTCATCTCGACAGCTTGGATTCTTCTCTCGATGTCTGCAGTCAGGGTCCAAGTCTCGCAGGCGTAGAGCAATATTGATATAACCAGGGAACGCATCAGTCTGATTTTTGAGCTGAGAGCGATGTTTTTGTTGTTCCAGATGGTGTTCAGCTTGTTGAGTGCCGTTGTTGTTTGGGCAATTCTCAAGAGTACTTCTGGTTTAGATCCTTCATCTGACACGATTGCTCCCAGATATTTGAAGCTGTGGACTGTTTTAAGCTTTTCGTCGTTGACTTTGATGTCAATGCTGATGCCGTTGGTGTTGTTAGTCATCAGTTTGGTTTTCTCCGCACTGATTTGCATTCCATACGATGTGGAGGCTTTGTCTAGATGTTTGACCAGGCTTGCCAGTTGTTCTTCTTTTCCAGCCAGTCCATCAATGTCGTCGGCAAAACGTAGGTTTGTGATTGTTCTGCCGCCTATGCTGACTGTTCCTACATGCTCTTCCAGTGCGTCAGTCATTATTCTTTCTAAGAAGATGTTGAAGAGTGTTGGGGAGAGTAGGCAGCCTTGTCTCACTCCGACTGTGGTTCTGAACCAGTCCCCGATGCTATTGTTGAGGTAGACGGCGCTGGTGGCTTTGTCATAGAGGTGCTGTATCAGTCTGATCAGGTTGGCGTTGATGTTGTACAGATTCATGGTAGCCCACAAAGCTGCATGCCAGACCCTATCAAATGCCTTCTTAAAATCAATGAAGACATGGTAGAGGTCTTGTTGGTGTTGATGGTACCTCTCACATAGCAACCTCAAGTTGAAGATTTGTTCAGTTGTGCTCCTTCCTGGTCTGAAACCTGCCTGTTCTTCAGCAATGATGTTTTCTGCTTGTGGTTTCAGTCTGTTAAGCAATTACACACTCATACAAACGCAGCACCACATTCATACCCCCACCCCCACCCCCTGACACACACACACACACACGCACACACACATAATTGCACACATGCATGCAGACACACATGTAGTCTCACCAACCTTCAAAGGACTCCATGTATGTGACAATATTTGGATGTTTTAGTTGAGCCAAGACAGCAACCTGCACAAAATATTAACATACCTCTAAAAATGTGCAAAACTGGTTAATAATGTACATGTCTTTATTTAGAATTATTTTGAAAAAAAATATTGAAGTTAATTCCTGTTAAACATGAGACAGGGACTTTTCAAAATAATGTTATGAAATCAAAATATGAGTGCTTACATACAGGTGTTTGTGTAATTTCACTAAAAGTGTGCAGGCTCCCTATCTTCATCAGTCCAAAAATTGATATTATAACAATAACATCAACACATGGGAACAAACCCATCCAATTCCTTCTTGGCTTTCAGGCTGCATTCCCCTGTATCTTTAGTCCTTGTTCTTCCATATCATTACATCATCAAATCACTGTGGTTGGTGCATGCTGGGGATTTTCATGTTGAAATAACCCACCAAACACTGACATGGACTAAAAGATCTGTAAAATGCTTACTTTATTTTCTGCGTGTGTATGCATACACATGGGGGATTCAGGCACTGAATTGTAACTGTGATGACTGCCTTCAGCCATAGACATAAAACCCCAATGGCTTATGAGTTATGTATAAGTGAACATGGAATTCACAGCCCACAAACGCAAAAGGAGAAGAACAAATAGAAGTGATGGCAGAGGTGGGTTTTACAAAGCTTTCAACTTTTGACATGTACAATGAAACCGTCACTGGAGGAATCAGACAGAACTTTGCTTGAGTGGACAGGATCAATCACATCCAATGTCAGAAAGAAGACAACACTAGCTGACCCTGGAGTTTGTTACATCATCTGTCAGAAAGTCTACACATGTATACATTGCTTTCTTTTGTAAAGATCTTATTCTGTTGAACAAAATACTCAAAAAGTAGCACTTTACCTCTTTTTTTGATTCCTCTCTTTCTCTGGGTGCCATCTGCAACAACGTACAGATTGCTTTTCATTTTTTAGTTAGACATGATGCAGTCGTACATGTATGTCAATGCTACTGTACTGCACAAAGAAATGGGACAGAAAAATGACAACAACAAAAAATGAGAAAAAAAGACTGGTACATGAATTGATGGATGCATAATTCACATATCTGCGCACACATAATCACACACACACACACACACACACACCTAAAGGAAATGAATTACAGTTAGTCACTGAAATCATCCCTGAATGATGTGATCATTTTCATAATGACTATTGACCTTTTTATTTCCTTTTTTTCTTTTTGATATGTGCCATTTTCATGTCGATTAAATACAATGAAAATCATCCATAATTATGTCAACACTTTATCCTATACCTTAACATTCTTAGGTGTTTAATGAGGTTCTTTTGTTTCTTTGCTGTCATGGCCTGTTCCAGAGTTGGATAAAAGGGATTTCTTGGTTTGTTTTGTTTTTGTTTTTTTAAGTGTGGGATCTATTTCAATTCTTTTCATATTCTTATTCCCTACTTCTGTTTCTTGTGGTGGTGGTGGTGGCTGAGGTGGTGGTGGTAGTGGTAGTGGTGTGTATGTATGTATGTGTGTGTGTGTGTGTGTGTGTGCGTGTGAGTGTATGTGTGGAGGTGCATGGGTGGAGGGTTCGCACACACTTTTCACTCTATGCTCAACAAAAAACTGAAAAAAAAGAAGAAAAAGAATCTATCTACACATACACATATGCAACCGAAACAATGAAAAGACAATGCACAAAGTCATCCAGACGGAAATAAACACCATAATCCAGCTGAAATTATATATCAATTCACACACACACACACACACACACACACACACACACCGTCCATGCAATAAACTCACCTTCATTATATTTATTTCCTTAATCACACATTGTTGGTTTGACTTTTTATTTCGGACAAGGATGGCTTTGCCAAAAGCACCTTCTCCAATCTGTCGTATCCGCTGGTACCGATTCATGGTGAAACTGACTGGCACTCTATCTTGTAAGACCACAAGACAAAATTCCTAACTCGAATGCATATATGTGCGCGCGTGTTCCTTTCAAATTATTACAAATAATTTACAAACACCTGTTTTCCTTGACAGTATCACAATACTACGTTGCACAGTATTTCTACCTATGTTCATTGTCATGTTCATTTCAAATAATACCCCCCGTTTATTTCTAACAAACTCATTTTCCTTGAAACAAAATCGTGTCTTTTTGACATGTTTCACCGCATCTCCAATGTAAACTATATTACAACTTCCGGTTTCTGAAATCGAGGCAGATTTTGCAAAAACTACAACCGTACTTTCAACGCACATTTTGCACGGCTTCAAGATGAAAAAGGGTTTGAAAATTATTGCCTCAATAGTTTTTGTTCGTCCTGACTTCTTATGTCACATTAAGTTGGGCTTGGCGCTAGGCTCAAACCTTAAGTATATAATTTATTGATTCAAGAGCGCTGTCACAACCCATAAGGGGTTGCCCATAACCCTGAACCGGCCTCAGTCACATGCCTGCAGAATCGGAGCGGGTGGCACGGAATGAGGGACCGTGGGTGAGGACGTTGGAAAATACTGTGGGGGTCCGGGGAAAGGAGTGGGAGTGAGGGAGTCTGGAACGGACAGGGATGAAGTCAGTGGAATGATGACCACTGAAAAGGCGAATCGAGTCCCGTCGGGGTGGCAGTCAGGGGGAACTCACAGGACTAAATCACAGGGAACAAATCTGTCACCAGGAATCGGGCACACCACTGGCCCAGGAGAGAACACAGAACACAGACCCACACAGAGGCAGAACTGAGGGGGTCACAAAAGAATCGAACCCCACGACTGTCCACTGAAGAGGGCATGGCACCCATCAGCTCACTTGCCGCTGGAACGGCGACCCTTCTCCTTCCAAAGCTCGGCACCAAAGGCAAAGCAAAACCCTTCCTTCACAACGACGTTAACTCAGAACTCATCTCAAGAGTTCAGAGCCGCGAGAAGGACGAAGGACATGTCAGACACACATCACACATCACGACATGAGATTCACGTGCTTCAGTTCGGAACAGAACGGGCTGAGCACACAAGAGAACAATAGAGCAAAAAGGGGGAGAGAGAAGGAGACTGAGGGGAAAGAGAGAGGGGAAAGGAGAGGAGGGGAAGGGAGAGGGGAAAGGGAGAGGAGGGGAAGGGAGACGAACACACGCACAACTGAATGCCACGAGCCGTGAGGCGCTTGTCACGGCTCCCTCTCCGTCCGGCCTCCCGCCAGTCCCTTTTTGAACCCCCGGGGGCAAAACAAACTAATAAATGAATGAAAATCAATAAGTATGCTGCAAAACATCTATTTATGAGTATTATTATTATGATTACTATTATTATCGTTATTATTATCATCATCATTATTATCATAGTTATCATTATAATTAGCATCATCATTATAAGTGTGTGTCAGTGTTCCATGTGTGTGTGTGTGTGTGTGTGTGTGTGTGTGTGTGTGTAAGAGAGAGAGAGAGAGAGAGAGAGAGAGACCTTCACCACGAACAGAAACTCTCTCTCTCTCTCTCTCTCTCTCTCTCTCTTACACACACACACACACACACACACACACACACACACACACACACACAGAGGGAGAGAGAGACGTATATATGTATGTATATATATATATATATATATATATATATATATATATATGTATATATATATATATTATAGTATATATACATACACATATATATATATATATATATATATATATATATATATTATATATCAGTATATTATATATAGATAGTATATCACACACACACACACACATCAGTACACACGCACGCAAGGCACCACTGACACACACACACACACACACACACACTGCATGTCTGTCCCTTCTGTTTGTGTTCTTATTTTCAGTTGTTTATTATTACCTTAAAAAAAAAAGAAAAAAAGAAAGAAAATTATTGTTGTTGCTGTCGTCGTTACATGTTGTTATTATCAATCTGTTCAGTCTTACTGTTTCTTTCACTCCCAGGCCTTCACCCCCACCGGCTGGATGTTTCTCTCCCTGAAAATGTCCTCAGCTGAAGTTCCCAGGATCATTACCCCTGTGTCCCATTCACTCATATTTCGCATCTCATCTGTTACTACTATACTGAGTCTCTGTTAGTTCTTACTGCATGTTTTTTTCTGTTTTTTGTTGTTTTTTCCCCGGCTCCTTGTCACACCCAGGCACTCTTTGTATCTCCCCCCCTCCCCTTCTGTCTTGTCTGTCAGTCGCGTCTCTCTGTTCACCACTCGATCGATCTGTCCTTCAAATCTAGCTCTTTCTTTCACATCAAGTTTCCCTCTCTCTCTCTCTCGCGCGCGCGAGAGAGAGAGAACATGTGCGTGTGGTGAAAAACACAGTGTATTTTGAGACTATGATGTGTAGCATAATCATTCTGCTCCGGTTTTCTCCCTCCAAAACGGAGTTGCAATTGAAGAAAAAAAAGAGACAAAAGAAAAGGATGACATGGTTTTATTATCATCATTATTACTCTTTTTGGGGTGTGGGGTGGAGGAGGGCGAAGGGTGGGTAGTTTGGGGCTGAAAAAACAAACACCCAAAACAAACAACAACAAAAAAAGCAATTGGCCGGTAAGTCAAAGGAGGAAATATATGGGGAGAGAACTCTCACTCGTTTATGTGAGTAGTCTCCCCTCTGTTGTTACGTGAAAGATGCTGTAATCTGAGAAGAAAGCGTTCGACAAGCAAGAAATTTTGTTGTTTTCGGTAAGTGTTACCCTGTTTAATCACTTGCAATATTGCATTTTGATCTTTGTAATAAGCGCTCAAAATCTGACCTCATCATCAAACCACTTTCATTCACATAACAGTGTTAGTTGATGGATTTAGAATCAACATGTACCCACGGCGCCCAAAATGTCCCATCCACGAAACGGTGCCCCTTCTCGTCTCAACTGTACCCTAATGTTATTTCAGTATTTTTGCCCCACACATTTTTTTTACTGAGGGTCTTTTTTTTACGGCATACTGCCATAGATATCTTTTTTTTTTTTCCATATTCTTTAACGCGATCACGTTTGCGTGCTTGTGGCGAGAGAGTGAATGACGGCGTGGAATACAAGCGCAACGAAACGAATGCAAGGTGAGGAGTAGATTTTATGCTTACCTCGGGCAAACTTGCTCTAAAGGCTACTCTAACCACTCTTGCGGCGAGGTGGAAAAAAGAAACGCACCTTCCTAGCGTGTTTCGCGAGAACCTTGCTTAACTAGCGTGTAATATACTGTAAAAAAAAAAAAAAAAAAAAAAAAAAAAAAAAACCGCTCCCATAAACCCAAAAAGTGAAACGGCAAAGTGGGTCACAAGTTTGGACAAGCATATTTCAGCGCACAAGCCGCCTTTTTTCCACAAAAATTCCAGACGAGGTAATGAACAAATCGAAAGGCAGTTGACTAGAACGTTAATAATGGAAATGTTTCTGTGGATCATTTTATGTACATAATCCGATGATATAAGGATAATGAATGTTTGTAATTTGTATGGGTGCAGCTAGTGAGTGTAATTTATGCCAGTTCACTGATGTATCCCCCTACCCCCCCCCCCCCCCCCCCCCCCCCAACCCCCCATTTAAAAAGTAAATTTATCCCCATTCTCTTTCCTGTGGGCAATAAATAAGTTAGGCTCTCGGCATTGGATGTACAGTATAGTGGTCAGACATCAGAACTTCTTTCACAGATGGATCATTCCATATCGCTTATGATGCAAAATCAGTAAATGAATCAACAGTAATATTCATTGTGACAGATCTCTCACTCAGTCTCGTTGGCACTGATTTTTATTACCAGATGTAATAAAAGACCACTGCATGAAACATGCAGAAATGCAAGACTTAAAAATGATACGGATTTTAAGGATTTAACTTGTGGTAGCTGACAATCATTATTGACACTAATGACGGGTCTTTTTTCCCCCTCTGCCTCCCATCTGTTGTGTTCATTCAGTGGCATTGCTTCCATAAGTCATCCATGCCCATTAGTTCACCTGTCTCACAATCCATCTGTTTCATCCTGGTCACTGCAAGTGAAGTGCCATTGGTCCATACAGAGCTGTCACTCTATTGATAATCTACCAGGTCACCATGGTACTTGGCATGAGAGCCCCCCATGTCACTGCCACAAGATGACCTGGTTGGAGTTCAGCAGTGCTTGCTGGCCCAGATATAGTGCAACGTGCAGGAGCCCATGGGCACTTCATACGCACAATACACCGATGTTGACAGTGAGTCGGCTTATGTAGCAAGACTGCCATTGATTGACACCAGATGACTGACACCACATGACTCCACTGACAGCATGTCCACCACTTCCACTGGGTATTACCAGCACCTTAGCCAGAGGCAGTGTTCCATGAAAGATACAGACAGTCACAGTAATTTTTACTGGTAGAAGTTTCTGAACTTTTAAAATTTGGGAATAAAGAAAAAAGGCACAAAAAAAACAACAACAAAACAAAAAACACACACACACAAATTTGTCACATTAAGCTGCTAAAGGCTTTCACAGACATATGTATCTCAACTGTATGATCCTGGCTTGAAAAGACTTCTTCCTAGCACTAGCAGGATCTTGCATGTTCATCATCAGAAGGACTAGTTGAAACGTAAGGTTGAGAATTGCCATGATTGATTTTCATTGGTTTTCAACCCCAAAGACAAAGCTTTCAGTCTGCCTAAACTTTTTTTTTTTTTTTTAAACTATTCATGGTTGGTTATATTACTGTTAAATTCAGTTTCTTCATTTACTTTTTCTTTTCTAATTATTAAGAACTGCTAAAAAGGTTATCATTTGGAAACCTGTTGTATGTATACATGGATGTATTGATTTTTATGTTTTGGGTGGATATGGACAGCAATGTTGTTAGCAGATGTACTGGTTCTGAATGAAGAATAAATCAATGCCAAATGGTAAGGAAAATGTTAGTTTTTTTTGTTTTTTTTACCTTTGAAACAACCTTTAATGAAGCTTGACATTTGATAAAATTGCACCAGATACAGTGCTAAAACTAAAAACTGTTTGTCATTGGTATTATCTGAATAAAATATTCAGTAATGACTGATTTTTTTTTTTTTTCATTGATTGATTGACTGATTGATTTATTTTTGCCTGATCATAATTTACATGACATTTTTTTTTTTCGATCCAGAAAATAAGCAGATCGCAGGAGGAGGATGGAAAAGATGGAAGATGATTGTGAACAGGAGATCATGGTGATGCAAAGCATATATGAGAACAAAGAAGAGCTGTGTTTCTGGACAGACCAGGAAGGCACTTTGAAGGGCGTATTTCGGGCATCTGTAAAGTTGCCTTCCTCTTTCCACATAAGTGCCCCCAAAACTGTGGAAGCAGAATCTGGAGGTTGGTGATAATCTTACATTTGATTCCTTGTTTGTTTGCTTTATTTAACCTTTGCCGTGTATGTTATTGTGTACGGATTCTCAATGTGTTTGGGGGGTTGAAGGAAAACCTATATTGCACAGTGGCAGTACCATAAGACAGGTTGTCAAAACAAGAAAAGAAAAGAAAAACTAGCCTTTTACGTTGCAGTGCATGTTCCATTAATTGTCGGTATCTGTCAACTCATCATCATCCATCAGCTCATTACTAAGTCCATCCATACTTTGTTGTTGTTTTTTCAGCCAACTTTAACCCTTTCGCTGCCAGGAAAATAAGATTTAAGTGAAATCTATTTGCCAGGGTTTTTTCCACAAAAAACGGGTATAAATTTTCAAAAAATCTGTGCTCTTTGTTATTGGAGAAAGGCCCATAAAAGTATATATTTTCTGAAAGGTAAGTGAATAAAGAACACAAAACACATGATGTTTTCCCATTTTATAAATTTTTATTGACATGCTGTTGTTTTGAAATCAGTTTTGTTTTTTGTTACATTTTCAACTTGTTCATTACAAACATTAGTCAGGTAATTTGCACTAAAATATCATATTTTCTGGACAAACGGATATATGCACATGCAAAATCATACTAGAACAACCATAATATAAAAAAAAATATATATATATATATATATATATAAAGAGATAGATGCACAATGCATTGTGACTTCTCCAAGTGATAATTATGGATGAGAGGCCACGCCCCCTCAGTCTCCACCCCCCCCCTCCTCTTCACCCCTCTCACATGGTCAGTTCTCATCAGACCGCATTGGCTGAGTGCCAAGAAAATCACTCACAGTCACACTGTGACCTGCTAATAATTCAGTCACTTTCTGTCGTCTGCTAAGGTTTGCACAGCCGGCATCACTCACTGATAGTCGTATCTTGGCCACTCTCTTGATTGCTCCCTTTATTTTCCATCAAATCGTTCTATAAATGTTAATCAATGTCTTCTTCGAATTTATGCTTCAGTTCTTTCTGAGCATCAGCTAAAGAAAGCAATCTTGGTTGATTTAGTTTGCTACGATCGCATGTCTTGAGCACGGCGTCAGTCCGACATTTTGTTGAACGAACGAGGAGATGAGCCAGGCAAACACTGGGACAGTAACCCAACCAAAACATTCAAATAAAGGACTGCCTCATGACGTAGATGGGGTTTCTAGCTATGAATAGAATCCAGAAAGATTCCCCAGGGAAAAGTCAGAATATTTCGATGATGAGTTATCTCGTCATTGTGGCAGCGAAGCATACATGCTTGCCATGACGAGTTATCTTGTCATATAGGCAGCCTAGGGGTTAAACTAAGGAACAGTGAGTGATTTCAAAGGTATTGTCAAAATCAATGGTTTGGTTTAGTTTTAAGGTGCTTGAGAATTTATGGAACAACTTCTGCTAAAGATTTCTTTTTCTTTCTGAATCAGAAAATACTCATATAATTATGATTTTTTTTTTCTAATTAACATAGTTCTTAAAGAAGCCTTTACATTGTGACTTTTTGTCTTAAATTTGACCATTGCACCTTAAGGGATATATATGTCTTTCCTGTGGAAAAGTAGATAACATGAATGTGATGCTTTACTAGATAATGAAGGTGATGCTCTATGAGGAAAGAGATTTAAATTTGATCACTTGATGTCTAACCTAAAGAGTACTCTTATTTTGTTTTAATTTTTCTTTGAGAAACTGTTTATTTTCTGTGCTTCTGTATGCTTCTTCTTCTGCGTTCGTGGGATGCAACTCCCAATGCTCACTCATATGTACAAGAGTGGGCTTTTACGTGTATGACCGTTTTTACCCTGCCATGTAGGCAGCCATACTCTGTTTTGTGGGGTACTGTATGGTTAATTTCATACAGTTTTTTCCTTGGTAGTTCTCTGCTTATTCAGATGATTATTTTAGGTAGGATTCTTTTCAAACATGGGAAGTTGTTCCCCAGATGTAGTGGGAGTTGCTTCTGTCATGTATTGGAAAAATTCTCTTCAGCAACCAAGATTGGCATATCTTGAATCATTTGCTATAAGAAATTTATTTACATCTTAGACTTTTGTGAAGGATCATGACTCAGACTGGGAGGCAAGATTGCACTGGCTCTTAAATGCTGTAGCCTCGGGGGCTGTTAGGCCTTTTGGGATCATCTCAACTCCAAAAGCCCTCTTGGTTGAGAGAGTGGGTATGTAACTTGGGCAAGAAATAGTTGGGACAGCAGTTGCCTCCTCTGCTGTTCTGATGGTTATAGTCAGACTTGACTAGCAATATCATACATGAGGCAATATACTAAGTGCCCATGTACAGCAACAAAAAAAAAGGTTGTCCCAGACAAATATTTGTGAAAAATCCACTTTGGAAGTAAAACAAATGCACTTGCAGGAAATAAAAAAAATATATAATTTTTTTCTTTTTAAAAGTGGCGTCACTGCATTATGGTGACAGTCTGACACTCTGCTTCGATATGTACGTAGATATTTTATAATGCTTCACCATTTGGTTTCAACTCATTTTTTTCAGCAGACAAGGGAGGGAGGTTGTTTCCAGTGACGTTCTTGCCTCCAGTTGAGTTAAACATTGTCCTCCCCTCTTGTTATCCCTCCAAAAAACCACCCTTCTACACACTTGCCTGCGCATGGCTGACCCGACACCAGGTAACAAGTTTCGTTTTCTTTTGTTTCTTTAATTTCCCAAGCAGCCATTTTCTTTCCTGAGCCGGTAGGATGAAGGTATTTTTGTAGCTCCACAAGTAGCACTGGCTTCAAGGCATATCACTTTGTGACATTTCACACCTTAAAGTTAGCTGCACTGGGATATATTTGAGCATATGGTACACATTGGAAAAAATAAATCAGTGGGTGGCTTGTGATAGGCAGTGAAGTCAAACCAGGCTTTATTCCCAGCCCCTACTATTAAAGTATTATTTCAAAGTTTTTTCTCACACACACAAGGACACACTCGCTGATCCATGTATATGCGTAAGGCAGGGCACTGCATAGCCATACAGAAGGGAGGTATCATACAAAGGGAGGTCACTAGCTGCAACTACTTATGTTTCCTCCAAATGAGTGGGTTCGTAGTTTGCACAGGACAGGAATATGAGCCATGCTGGAGGCTGCACCAGTGGGTTAGTAGTTTGCACAGGACAGGAATATGAGCCATGCTGGAGGCTGCACCAGTGGGTTAGTAGTTTGCACAGGACAGGAATATGAGCCATGCTGGAGGCTGCACCAGTGGGTTAGTAGTTTGCACAGGACAGGAATATGAACCATGCTGGAGGCTGCACCAGTGGGTTAGTAGTTTGCACAGGACAGGAATATGAGCCATGCTGGAGGCTGCACCAGTGGGTTAGTAGTTTGCACAGGACAGGAATATGAGCCATGCTGGAGGCTGCACCAGTGGGTTAGTAGTTTGCACAGGACAGGAATATGAGCCATGCTGGAGGCTGCACCGGTGGGTTAGTAGTTTGCACAGGACAGGAATATGAGCCATGCTGGAGGCTGCACCAGTGGGTTAGTAGTTTGCACAGGACAGGACTATGAGCCATGCTGGAGGCTGCACCAGTGGGTTAGTAGTTTGCACAGGACAGGAATATGAGCCATGCTGGAGGCTGCACCGGTGGGTTAGTAGTTTGCACAGGACAGGACTATGAGCCATGCTGGAGGCTGCACCAGTGGGTCATGGCAAGTATGCTAGAATAATCGTAATTTGTTTTTGTCAGTGAAATTTTGAGTAAATGGAGGATTTGAGGTTCATGTTGAGAATGTAAAAAATCTTTAACAAGAAAAATTGAGAATTTTGTCATTTTTGAGTATATGAATTTTGCAGACAGTATTTTTTTTTTTTAATTCATTTTTATAAGCAAAAATGAGGTACTTTTTGTAGTTGCTATACCATTGCTATTTACAGATAGTTTGGCAGACAGATTGATGGGTTTGTGTTAATGGTCTCTTTTATTTTAAAATTCCGTCTCTAGGTAACAGTTTTTATCATGGCTTCACAAGAAATCTTGCGGGTAGTGATTCTGTATCATTTGATTACTTATTAACTTGAAATAATGTGCAAGGACAGGTTTATCATAAAATATTGGATGTGTACATAAATAAACCAAACCAAGACATAATATCAATATTATCACTTACAATGACACATACACAGGCACACACACACAAACACATATGTGCCATATAAGTGGTCCTTTGTTTCAGCTAACCACGGTGTGTCAGCACCTGGACCAGCTCTGGGCGGAGAACTGCGGTTCTGTCATCCTCTACAACTGGTTCCTGTTCCTGGAACAAGACATGATGGATTTCCTGAAGGTGAAGTCACCTCTGGAACTGTTTGATGAAGAAGCCCACCTCCAAAGCTCCGGTCTGAACACAGAGAAGGAAGACACAAACGACGCGCAGAGCTCAGGTGAAGCTGAAAAGAAAGATGAGGTGAATTTTCCTGGCCTGGAAAAACATAGGCAGGATGATCCGGACATTGTGTATGATTACAAAGACGCTGAATTTGAAATTGATTCTCCCAGCTTGGAAAGAGGAGTGCAGATGAGGGAGCCCAGCATTGTCGACGACGAAGCTGATCTGGACCCTTCCCAGTTCTACATCTGCTACTGTGCTGACCCATGCAGAAAGTGTCCGATGAGCAGGGATGGGCTAGACTGTCGGACAGTACAACATCGGCGAGTGTCCGTCGCTCGCCTGTTGTGCTCGCTTTTGAGCTTCAACAAGATGAAGGAAGAGGAGAGGTTCTGCCGCTCCACAGTGCAGTGCAGCGTGTGTATCACGGAGCAGCTTGGGCACTTGTGCATGCGTTTCGAGGGCTGCCACCACGCCTTCTGCAAAACATGTTTGCGAGAGTACTTCACGCTGAAGATCAAGGAAGGCGGGGTCAAGTCCATGAACTGCCTCAGTTTGGAGTGTTACGCTCAAGCTCATCCCAGTCAGGTGATTAGAGTGAGAAGTGTGACCTGTTAACGGGTTGTTCTGTGTGTGTGTGTGTGTGTGTGTGCATTTGTGCACAAGTTTGTGTGTGTGTTTGTGCACAAGTGTGTGTGTGTGTGTGTGTGTGTGTGTTTCTGAGGTTTTGCTGGGCAAGCCTAAAATTTGTATGTATAGTGCCAAAGTTTATTGAATGGAAAAAAGAAAAGTTGTTTACTGATAAACTTAACTATCTCTGTATCATCAGTCATTTATACATACACAGATGCATTTTGCAAACTCATGATATACATGCGTGCACATGATACACAGTTTATATTATAAATTTATAATGCAATTGAGCTTGCTTGTGCAAGTAGGCGTATACACAGGTAAAGTGCTATCAAATAATGCTGTAAATCATTAATGTTGTAATTTGGAAACTATGTAGGTTTATCAGATGTGTCCAGTAATTGTAATATGATCATTATATATGATTTAGAGAGCGAGAGAGAGAGAATCCAGTTGCAGCAAGTGTGCGTTTGTGTACTTATGTGTATATGCCACAATGACTCTTATGCATTTAGTATGTTAAAAAAAAAAATTCTGTTCATTATTATAACCATTGGGTGTACAAAATTTAGGTGGATGCTATTACTTAAACTCCTGAAGCTAGTGTGATGTTGCCTCAGGTCAAAGCACTGGTGTCCAAGGAGCAGTATGAGCGCTACGAGAGGCTGTTGCTACAGTCCACCCTGGACACGATGGGCGACATTGTCTACTGTCCTCGGCGGCAGTGTCAGTCCCCCGTCATCAGGACAGATGACTTGGGGCGATGCCCCAGGTGCTACTACGCTTTCTGCGTGCAGTGTACGCGGGACTATCATGGCACTCAGCCATGTGCCATCACACCAGGTAAGTCTGGGGGGTTTTTGGAGACGTACAGCATCTTGTTTGTAAACTTGGGTGTGTGGAGGCGCTGTGGCAGAACGGGTTTGGCTTTGGGGGACTTCTGATCCAGTGTCCAGCAGTGATCAGGGTTGGAAGCCCAGTATCTGCATGGTTCTGTGTGTTTTGAGGAAAGGTGCTTTACTGTTATTTTCTTCACTCCACCCAGGAGTGAATGGAGACCCAAAGATAGGGGAAGGTTGAAAGGGGAGGAGAGTGGTGTAGCATATGTATAATACTAACAGTATGATTTTGTTAATAACAATATGACTACTTCTACTACTGCTAACACTACTAACAATACATTTATTTATTTAGCACTTTTAAACTTCTTAAACCTCACAAAGCATTTTACAATGACACATCGATGAGACACAAAGCACACAAAAACACATGCATGTCTCCACTCTGGGGGACTGCTGAGTCTGGCTCTACGACTAAACAATAATTGTCATCAGTAAGGGGTTTAGTAGTTTGTAGGCAGTGTCCTGAGTTGTAAAGTGAATCAGAACAGGCACTACTGAACGCTACCAAAGTGACTGCAGCAGTGCAGAGTCTCCTCTGGTGTGTGGCCTCCTGGTGATGTAATATTGATGGTTCCTTGTGGACTGCTGAAGCTTGGACTGTGACAGGTGAACCTAGGTGTAGCTGTGTATGCGGGACTCAGAATGAGAGGCATGGGAGTAATGGCACTGAAATGGTGCAGATGATGAGGCAGGGAAAAAACAAGAAGACAAAACCATTCTTATACTACTAATGATCATAGATTCACATGTATAGCACTTTCAAACTTCTCAGAATGCTTTACAAGAACACATCAGTCACACACACATACACACATATACATAAACATGCATAAAAGAAATAAATGTGTATCCATAATATACAGACACCAGATGATATAGATCAGTCTGCATGCCTCTTTGACACCTTCGAAAAACTGAAACTGGAACGTGAATGATACATTGTTTATGAACAGACGAAATCTGCAAGATCCGCCTAAGGTATCTGGAAATGAATGGTATGCCTTTTTCTGTGGACAGAGGAGATTCGCAAGGTGCACGCAAGGTACCAGAACGGCAACAAGCAGGTGAAGGAGATGCTGGAGAAGAGGTACGGGAAGCGGGCCCTGAACCACGCTCTGCAGGAGGTTGGCACTCTGGAGTGGATGGAGGAGAACACCAGACCCTGCCCCAAGTGCAGAGCTAAGGTCCAGGTGGGTGTGTCGCCACAATACTACTGGAGACGTGTGTCTTGATTTGATCTCTGTGCCTTGTTTAACTTCAGCTATTCCTTTTCTTCCTGCTTGTCTGCCTTGTCTTGTTGGTTTCTGTTGTGTGTTCTCATTAGTGTTGGACCTTTACATACTACATGCCATCATGTGTCTGCCTTGTCTGTCTTGTTGGTTTCTGTTGTGTGTTCTCATTAGTGTTGGACCTTTACATACTACATGCCATCATGTGTCTGCCTTGTCTGTCTTGTTGGTTTCTGTTGTGTGTTCTCATTAGTGTTGGACCTTTACATACTACATGCCATCATGTGTCTGCCTTGTCGGTTTCTGTTGTGTGTTCTCATTAGTGTTGGACCTTTACATACTACATGCCATCATGTGTCTGCCTTGTCTGTCTTGTCGGTTTCTGTTGTGTGTTCTCATTAGTGTTGGACCTTTACATACTACATGCCATCATGTGTCTGCCTTGTCTGCCTTGTTGGTTTCTGTTGTGTGTTCTCATTAGTGTTGGACCTTTACATACTACATGCCATCATGTGTCTGCCTTGTCTGTCTTGTTGGTTTCTGTTCTTTGTTCTCATTAGTGTTGGACCTTTACATACTACATGCCATCATGTGTCTGTCTTGTTGGTTTCTGTTCTGTGTTCTCATTAGTGTTGGACATTTACATACTACATGCCATCATGTGTCTGCCTTGTCTGTCTTGTTGGTTTCTGTTCTGTGTTCTCATTAGTGTTGGACATTTACATACTACATGCCATCATGTACACATTGTCACATGTCAGGAAGGTGGCAGAGAGGATGAACTGAGGTCTGTTGTGCAGAAACAAACAAACAAACAAAAACATAGCAATACAAGTGTTATCCTCTGGCAGAATTCTGAGAAATCCACTCTGGCAGGTACACAAATGTGGAATGCATGCACGCATGGCTTGACTGCCTAGCAGATTGGGTGTATCATGTATGGATTTGTAAGAATGCAGTTATGCCTCCTTGACACACACACACACACACACACACACACACACACACACACACACACACACACTGCCTGCATCTTTCAAAACATCGTGCAATGTGTGTGTTTGTGTTGAACTGCAGAAAGTCGAAGGCTGCAACCTGGTGACCTGCACCTGCGGTGCCAAGTTTTGCTGGCTCTGCGGCAAACCGTTGGTGACGGAGGATCCCTACGCCCATTTCTTCCAGGCTGGGGGCCAGTGCTACGGCAAGACCTTTTACGGAGTGGACCCAAACTTCGAAGAAGAAGAGTTTGCCGATTACGAGCTCAACCAGAATGACTGGGCTGAGATGGGTGAAGAGGACTGGGATTGGGAGGAGGAAGAGTGGGATGGGGTCGAAGAAGAAGGCTGAGGAGTGGATGGAGAAGCTGTTTACTAAGATTGTGTGCATTACCAAATGTTTGTACATGACAGAGTCATGGAAGTGTGGGAAAAGTCTTGAGGGGAAAGTGAGAGCTTCCTTTTCCAGGGCTTGTGGGGGAAAATGAGAAGTACCATTTCCGGAGCTGGAAAAGTCTTGGGTTAAATAAGAGGTAGCATTTCAAGATGTAGGTGCAGGGTAGCGATGGAGGGGACACTGTGAGTATGATTGAAAGGATGCTTTGAGGGTGGTTGAGAGGATGTTGTAAGGGTGATTGAGAGGATGTTATAAGGGTGATTGAGAGGATTTTTTAGGAGATTGAGAGAATGTTTGATGACGGTTGAGAGGATGTTATGAGGACACTTGAGAGGATGTCTGAGGGTGGTTGAGAGAATGTTTTGAGGGCGATTGAGGGGATGTTATGAGGACAGTGGAGGGGGTATTATGATGAGGGCGATTGAGGGGATGTTATGAGGACAGTGGAGGGGGTATTATGATGAGGGCGATGGAGAGGATGTTATGAGGACACTCGAGAGGATGTCTGAGGGTGGTTGAGAGAATGTTGGATGATGGTTGAGAGGATGTTATGAGGACAGTGGAGGGGGTATTATGATGAGGGCGATGGAGAGGATGTTATGAGGACAGTGGAGAGGATATTATGATGAGGGTGATGGAGAGGATGTTATGAGGACAGTGGAGGGGGTATTATGATGAGGGCGATGGAGAGGATGTTATGAGGACAGTGGAGGGGGTATTATGATGAGGGCGATGGAGAGGATGTTATGAGGACAGTGGAGAGGATATTATGATGAGGGTGATGGAGAGGATGTTATGAGGACAGTGGAGAGGATATTATGATGAGGGTGATGGAGAGGATGTTATGAGGACAGTGGAGGGGTATTATGATGAGGGCGATGGAGAGGATGTTATGAGGACAGTGGAGGGGGTATTATGATGAGGGTGATGGAGAGGATGTTATGAGGACAGTGGAGAGGGTATTATGATGAGGGCGATGGAGAGGATGTTATGAGGACAGTGGAGAGGGTATTATGATGAGGGCGATGGAGAGGATGTTATGAGGACAGTGGAGGGGGTATTATGATGAGGGCGATGGAGAGGATGTTATGAGGACAATGGAGGGGGTATTATGATGAGGGCGATGGAGAGGATGTTATGAGGACAGTGGAGAGGATATTATGATGAGGGCGATGGAGAGGATGTTATGAGGACAGTGGATGTGATATTATGATGAGGGCGATGGAGAGGATGTTATGAGGACAGTGGAGGGGGTATTATGATGAGGGCGATGGAGAGGATGTTATGAGGACAGTGGAGAGGATATTATGATGAGGGTGATGGAGAGGATGTTATGAGGACAGTGGATGTGATATTATGATGAGGGCGATGGAGAGGATGTTATGAGGACAATGGAGGGGGTATTATGATGAGGGTGATGGAGAGGATGTTATGAGGACAGTGGAGGGGGTATTATGATGAGGGCGATGGAGAGGATGTTATGAGGACAGTGGAGGGGGTATTATGATGAGGGCGATGGAGAGGATGTTATGAGGACAATGGAGGAGGTATTATGATGAGGGCGATGGAGAGGATGTTATGAGGACAATGGAGGGGGTATTATGATGAGGGCGATGGAGAGGATGTTATGAGGACAGTGGAGAGGATATTATGATGAGGGCGATGGAGAGGATGTTATGAGGACAGTGGAGAGGATATTATGATGAGGGTGATGGAGAGGATGTTATGAGGACAGTGGAGGGGGTATTATGATGAGGGTGATGGAGAGGATGTTATGAGGACAGTGGAGGGGGTATTATGATGAGGGTGATGGAGAGGATGTTATGAGGACAGTGGAGGGGGTATTATGATGAGGGCGATGGAGAGGATGTTATGAGGACAGTGGAGAGGATATTATGATGAGGGCGATGGAGACTGTGATTGCATTGTCGCTGAAGATGGAAAAACTGATATTGTACCTTGTTGGGAGAGGATGTGCCTTTCCTGTTTTTGATGGTGCTCTGTGTCTCTTTGTCTCCCTTTCCCTGTCTGTCTTCCTTTGTCTATTATCTTTCTGTCTGTCTCTCTCATTCTTCAGTCTGCTTGTCCCTCTTTCTCACCTACCTCAGGCAAACAAAGCATTTTATTAAAAAAAGAAAGAAAGATAAGTAGCATTACTGTGCATTTACAGTTTGGGGATATATATAGATATCCTTGTATTGATGCAAACCAATGTGTATCATTAAAAAAAACATTGTAAGGCTTTTACAATTTTGGTATAGATTTTTTTGTATACATAATTCATATCCTTGTGTTGTTAAAAAAAAAAAAAAATGTTGAAGTGATACTTGCCATTCTGTTTTCAATGTTTTTCTTTGTTGAATTGTTTTACAATCATGACAAGAATGATGTTATAGGTATTTGTATGGCTTTCTCTATACTTTGTTTCACAACACAGCCTGTGTCAATCCAGACTAAGATATCAACGTTATTTGAGCAACACTCAAAAGATCTACTGCATCTGTGGAATGTATGTCTTGAATTTGTGGCCCCAGTCTTCCATTGTCACAAACATCAGCCCACAGTACTTTCACAATGTCAAAACCTTCAGTTTGAAGCATTTCAATCACTTCAGCAGCAGTAAAAAGCCGCTGTCGTTATCTAGTTTGCTCCAAAAATTTCCACTTGTTTCGCCTGTGACGCCATTTTCGATACGTATGCACATTAGCTTGTCATGTGGGTTTACCCACATGACAAGCTAATCTGCATACATACCGAAAATAGCGTTGCAGGCAATACAAGTAACTAAATAATGTGTGAGCACTTTGTGTATTGTATTTTTTGTGATTTTTTCCTAACCCTAACAAATGGGTCATCTGCAGGGGAAAACAAAGGAGAACACTGTCTGTCCGGAGCGAGTTTAACTCTTTCCTTCCTAGTTTTCTATGAACCATTACTCCCCCTTGTTCTGAGATCCCTACCATTCGCATATTCCCTTCATTCCTGGATTTAGAGAAGAGAAAGAAAATATGAAGCAGGGTACTTATTTGGGAGGCTTACGGTAACGCAGCTCATTACAGTACACTGAGATTGTCATATACTGTTGTGTTCAGAATTGATGTGAGAAGTTGTCTGAGACCCTGTTGACACTATAGGGTGACATCTCTGGTGACACTCAGGTGTAAAACAGGTGACTTTGGGGTCAAACACAATGCATACAAGTACGTACAACATGCAGGACAGTCTTTTGCTTGAAAAGTATGCACATCATGCAGGTACTCACCAAGTAGTGCCTCATATGTATCTCAGTGCCACACTGCTAGTCATATCCATGAAAAACTGTCACAATTGTCACTACTATTGTCTTTATCACATGAATGATTTGAACTTTGTCTCAAAGAGAATATATGCCTTTCACTACACTAGCAGTCACTGAGCCAGAATTAGATCATTATCTACACAATTCTTGAACAAAAAATATTCAGAAACGATACTGTCTCTAAATACGCATGCCCATGTCACAATTATCACGTAATATTCCACACAAAGGTGACACGTGTGTGATATACCTTGAAGCAGTCATGCCAGTTACTGCACAAGTATACACCACAATTTTCACACTTCTTACTTTTTTAACTTTTCATCACCGCTATCTGTGCTTCTGTAGCAACAGCTAATTGCACTCTCTCCTTGTCATTCATTTGAAACAGATCGAAATCATTATCTGTTACAGCGTTGTAAAACTCATCATCAGAAAACTGGTCACAGTCCGAACTTTCTACACATTCCGTTTTTCTGTGTCCGTGTGTCTACACAGCACATCGGCAAGAATGTAGCGGCGCCCACTTTCCCACGGCCTAGGGAGCGGGAGGGGGTGTCTGGCATCCATTCCACTCATAAACACTGCCCCGCTAGTGACCCAGTCAAGGGTAGATGACGCGCACTGATGACGCGACTCGCGGGAAGTTCAAAGCGCTTACCGCGAGAACCGATTTTCCGGGCTGCAGGAAGGAAAGGGGGAATTCTCTGCTGCACGGTTTTCCGGCCTCCAGGAATGAAGGGTAAAAATCCTGTAAACTGGAAAACCATGCTGCAGGGATGAATGAGTTAAAAAAACTTCTTTGAAAAGGAAAAGAATGATATTGACTAAAATGAAACTTTTTTTTCTTGTATTCATTTGGTTGTGTTACACTTGAAGTCTTTTTTTTTATTGTCATGTATCCTTCTTAATTTTGCAGAATTTATGCACCTATTTTCGTTTTGTATAAATTGTACTTATTTCCAAACCTTTTTATTTGAATCCGGTTGTTTTTTTTTCATTCCAGAAGTATCTGTTTTGCTGAGAGTCAGACATGAAAGGTTGTGCGATAAACAGCCATAGATCAGTATTGCATCAGTCTAAAATGTCACTGTTTGTATTGCAATGATATGAAATGTCACTGTTTGTATTGCAATGATATGAAATGTCACTGTTTGTATTGCAATGATATAAAATGTCACTGTGTATTGCAATGATATGAAATGTCACTGTTTGTATTGCAATGATATGAAATGTCACTGTTTGTATTGCAATGATATGAAATGTCACTGTGTATTGCAATGAAGAAAAAAAAGTGTGTGCTGCAATGATATTGAATGTCGGTGTTTTTATTCATGGAGATCGGTTGCATTAGGTGGCTCAGTTGTGGCACGTGAACTTGTGAAGTGTGTTCTGTAGAAATGGCAGTGAACTTACTTAATGCAGAATCTCATATGATGGATTTATTTTCCTAATTTTCCTGTAGTATCAGTGTGAAAATGACCGGTAAGAGAAGAAAATATGCAACAAAGTTTGTATATCTCCCCGGTGATTCATTTATTGTTGGTCTTTTCAGCTGGTTTACACTTGACCAGAAAGGCAGGAGAGAAATGACTGCATATTTTTCTTCTCTCTCTTTCTTTTTGAATTGGTAGCATTGCTTTTTTGTCTTCTTTTGAAATGAAATGGCTACTGGGTGTTGTGTTCAGTTTTGGTGTGGCTTACTTCTCATCCCTTTTTCATCTCCTTTTTTTATTTAGTTTCCAGGGGGTATGTATGTTTGTTTGTATATCACTGTATGTACGTATGTATTCTTTTTATAGTGAATTTCGCAAAAGATACACATCATTATTTTAGCAAAATGTAAAAGTTTATAATTTTTGTTTTTCATTATCAGCGGTTTTTTTTGTGTGTGTTTTTAACAGCAGCACACTCAAACATCTGAGCATCTATCTTTTTTTCTTTTTGATTAAAAGACTATTGAATGTCTGGACTGTCTGGGAAATAGCATGATTTTTCCTTTCCAGATTTCATGATCTGCATATTTTGAAAAGGAGGGCTTTTTGGGTGCAGTGAAAAAACAGACCTTCCCATTCCGTTCCATCTGATTTCATGACTGTTTTCTTTAAGAACAAGTAAAGAAATGAGGCCAGTTTCTTTCTCTGTTTTCTTTAAGAATGAATGCAGAACTAAGGCTAATTTCTTCCTTATTTTTTTCTTCTGACATTCCTGAAGGGGGGAAATAACAATTTTCAGGATACAAGGAGACATTTTTCATCCTGTTTTCATTAATTGTGGATTTGGTTTTGTGTAATTTGTGTTCTCTTATTTTGAGGCAGTTCAGTGCTGAATGCCATTTGTGTTGGTAAAATTGTTTTGCTCTTTTGTTTTCATTCCCTTAGTATTATTTGTGTGTGTGTGTGTGTGTGTGTGTGCACTCATGTTTGTGCTTATATGTGTGTGTGCACACACACACATACACTCCTGTGTGCTTGTGTGTGTGTGTGTATGTGTGTGTGTGTGTGTGTGTTGTAACATGGTTTTAACTCTTTCCGGATGAAGGAATGCTCACGCATTCCTACACAAAACGTATTCGGTTTCGGACGAAGGAATGGAATAGCATTCTCCGAAAGTAAAATTCCATCATGCGCTGTACACGTGATTTTGTGATCAGCCAAGCAGAGTGCGCTATTCTGGGTCACTCCACAATCGAACAGTATGATTGGTTAATATGGGATGTGTGGCCTGTCTCGCACACACGCTGACAAAGTCACTGACCGGTTGTCTGCTCGCGTGCCAGCCTGTTAGCAAAGCGGCCTCTTCTTGGAATGTTGTGAAGCGAACAAGGCAGTGACGGCAATGTTTTAGGGTTGCCGAAGTACTTGAAATGCTACAAACTGAAGGGTCGGACATTGAAGAGGTGGATGATGATGAAGAAGAAAGCGAATTTAATGTAGAAAGCGAGCATGGGTATGGTGATTCGGGGTGAAAAATTGGCAGTATTTTCTACATATGGCAAAACTGTAAAAATAAGATGAGAATTTTTTTTTTTTTTTACATGTAATAGCTCAACACGTAATAAACCAGTTCTGAAAGTTTCATTTTCTTACACAGTATTTTGTATTTTTTGTAATTTTTTTCCTAACCCTTACAAATGGGCCGTCTGTGGGGAAAAGCAAGGGAGAAAACTTGTCGGCCCGAGTGAGTTAAACTTTGAGACAGATCTCTTACCTCTTTCCCATCTGGTTGCAGGTGACGAGTCGCCTGAAGTTTCAGTATTAATTATAAAATTTCATGGTGCTCTGTTCTGTTTACCTGCCTGAAAGTACTCATGGAGATTCTTTTCTCATCATGATCTGCTTTCAAACTAAAGTCATCAAATGATCCATCAGTCTGGTTTAAGACTAAAACTTACAAATTGATATGATATTAATCCTGTGTATTGCATCAGTCTAGTTTTAACCTCTTCAGTGCCCCTTGACGTACAGATACGTCATAAGAAATTCGTAGCTATTTGCCCAGCCTCATTTCAGCATTTTTCACAGTTCTGTTTTAGAGTTGATGTGTCCCAGTAGCCACTTGTCAGAAAACTTGATATGTCCACTTCAATTATCCATGAAGTGCAACAGCCAATCACGCTCAGTAAGATCATTTCTGATTGTTATTGTCAATACCCCCTCACGATGTTTTCAAAATGGTGGACGACGAACCGCAACCTTATTTTTGTGCTTGAAACAGTTGTATGTTCCAACTATAGAAAAAGAAGAGATTTTGCCATCCAAGATGTTACAGCAGAAGCTTTAAAAGTCATTGATGATGATGAATTGAGTACAAGGACTGGCAAGATCTTGTTGGATGGTTCACTTGACATGACTGAATGTTAGAATGATGGTTTGCAGAGTGGAGGGAGGGTGGTGGTGATTGAAAAGCTAGATGTAGCCAGCAAAGGAGAGAAAGCAGAGCAGGAGTCAATTGTAGCTCTGTAGTTGACCTTGAGTTGTCCTAAAAAAGATCCCATCCACATATTCAGGGAGGGAGGGAGAGCGTGATGAAGGGTGGTGGTGAGCAGTTTGATGCGAGTCGTGAATTACGTGTACAGCATGGTTTTAGAAAAACATGCTCACATTGATCAAACAGCTATCATCTGCAGGCAAAATTAAGAACAGTGCTTACCCTCCAACCCTCTGCTCTGTGGGCCAACCGGCTCACCGTTAACCTCGTTGATACTGTGTGATAGTGAGCATAAAGTGAGTGGGCATGGAACTGGCCAGTGTTGCAATTGAAGGACATGTATATATGCAATCATTGTGTTGAATGAAGTTCTAACTATCAGAATTTGAATGTCTGTTCATGTTCCTTTCAGTCAAGTATGGGTTGTGAATACTTTATTGCAGTAGTTTATGTGCTATATTTTTTTGTTGATTGTTATCCTCTGCAACCCAAAACTGCTTGGCAGATAATGAAGCACAAGTGAAAATAGTACTTGGCACTGAAGAGGTTAAACTGAAACTCATAGATAGATATTAATCCTGTATTGCATCTGTCTGCATTTAAAACGAAACTCAGTGATATCAATCCTGTGTATTGCGCCAATCTGGTTTTAAACTGTAGCTCATAAAATATTAATCCTGTATTGCATTAGTCTAGTCTTGACTAAAACTCATAAAATGATAATTATTCCTGGGTATTGCATCAGTCGAGTTTTAAAGTGAAACTCATAAAATTATATTAATCCTGTTTTAACTGAATTGTGTGTAATTCTGGCCAGTCATATTTTGCTCTGTTTGCATTGTGATATTTCCAGCCTTGCATTGTTTCCGCACTGAACTCCTGGACAACTCGGATAACTTTTGGACATATCACTCGTTCATCACAGGGATGCAAGTGGATTGATGAACGTCGGATCAACCAGAACTGACGAAAAAGAACAGTGAATGAGTACAAGAGTTCTTGAATTGAGTGTGATGTGTGTCTCTGTGTGTGCAGTATCATGCATTGTGTTTTGCAGTCCTGAATCCTGTTATGCAACACGTGTGTGTAAACTTGAGTGTTTCAGTGTGAAGGCTTTAATGACCTGACGCAAACCTGAGACTGGAACAAACGCACAAAATTGAATGAGTTTTCCTGTCCAGTTATGCCTGTGTTCATTACCTCTTATCTCACTGTTTTCAGTGCACCAAGCAAGTTCATTCCCATGCAAATGGTTGCAGATGTTTTACTGTGAATACAGCAATCTGATGACTACCTCTATTTCATCTATGCCAAAAGCACTGGGGTTTTTTGTTGTTGTTTTTTTAGTGTATTAGATGTTGTTTTTTTTTTTGGGGGGTTTTGGTTGTTTTTTTTTTATCTATGTGTTCATTATGCCTGACATTTGTTGGACTTTTGCAGAAAGTATTTCTGAGGATCAAGATTTTTATTGTTATTATTATTATTTTTAATGGCATTTGTGGACAATGAAGTGAAAAGGGATGTGGAGAGAACACAGTTAATGAGTTAGAAGATAAAAGGTTGCATTGATGATGTGTCATCATTTTCACTCCAAGGGCCCAACAATTAAATGATTGTTTGACAAATTTAAAATGATTATTGATAAAATGATATTTTTCTTTCTAAGAGCCCAGGAAACTGGATAATGTGTCAGTGGCCACAATCTAAGGGCTCTGAAAACTAGATAATGTGTCATTGTACACGCTCTAAGGGCCCAGGAAACTGGATAATGTGTCATTGTACACGCTCTAAGGGCCCAGAAAACTGGATAATGTGTCATTGTACACGCTGTAAGGGCCCAGGAAACTGGATAATGTGTCATTGTACACGCTCTAAGGGCCCAGGAAACTGGATAATGTGTCAGTGGCCACAATCTAAGGGCTCTGAAAACTGGATAATGTGTCATTGTACACACTCTAAGGGCCCAGGAAACTGGATAATGTGTCATTGTACACGCTCTAAGGGCCCAGAAAACTGGATGATGTGTAATTTTCCACTCTCCGAGGGCCCAGAAGACTGGAAAATGCATCATGGTCTTCACTCTTTTAAGTGCCCAGAAATTTGGATAATGTGTTATTGTCTTCATTCTGAGGACCCAAAAACTTGATATGTGTACTGACACATATCTCCCTCTCTCCAGCTAAGGGTCCAGAAAACTTGATAATGTGTCATTGTCCACCCTGAGGGCCCAGAATCCTGATTGTGTCGTCGTTTTAAGCTGATATTGTGCCACTGTTTTTGCTCTAAGGGCTCCAGAAAACTGGATTATGTGTCAGTGTTCTATCAAATCTGTAAGGGCCCAGAAAACTGGATCATGTGTCAGTGCGCACTCTCTAAGGGCCCAGGAAGCTGGATAATATGTCTGTGTCCTCTCTCGAAGGGCTCAGAAAACCTACAATGTGTCACTGTCCTTACTCTAAGGGCCCGGAAAATTTGATCATGTGTCATTGTTTTTGCTCAGATCTGACCAGAAAATGTGATAATGTGTCTTTGGCCTCTCTCAAAAAGCCTAGAAAACTGGATAATGCATCGTCTTCAGTCTGTTTGTGTGTGTGTGTGTGTGTGTGTGTGTGTGTGTGTGTGTGTGTGTTCTACATTTATTTGCTTATTTGTTTATTTATTATCATTATTTTCTTTTTATTTTATTTGTATTTATTTATTTATTTATTTATTTATTTATTATTATTATTATCATCATCATCATCATCATCATTTATTTATTTATTTATTAATTATCATCATCATCATCATCATTAGTAGTAGTGGTAATATTGTCTTTTCTTTCTTTTTTAGAATAATTTATTTATTTATTTTTTAATCTAAATATTCATTTACCTTTTTTTTTCTTTTTCTTTTCTTTTTCCTTTTTGTTTTGTTTTTTTATTTCTCAAGGCCTGACAAAGTGCGTTGGGTTACGCTGCTGGTTAGGCATCTGCTTGGCAGATGTGGTGTAGCGTATATGGATTTGTCCGAACGCAGTGACGCCTCCTTGAGCTACTGATACTGATACTGTCTTCGGTCACAGCTAGCGCCAAATGGTTGTTGAAATGTTGATGATTAGAGATTGATCTCACTTTGTTTCTACCAGCTATATGCACATGACTGTGTGCAATGTAGCAGGTATATATATCCAGATAAGCAAACCAAGACAATCAGAATGGCCAGTGTTATATGCACTCTGTGACTGTTTTCTTAGTTTGTGATAAGTGCCAGTGTTTTGGTCTAGTGATTTGCTTATATTTGGAGACCGACAGCTTAAAACAATGTGTCTTGCAGATGATTTGCATTCAAATGTCTGGTTATGTATGTATGTATTGTATGTGTAATGATATGTGTGCACAATTTTTTGTTTGATTGGCTTTGAGCCAAGAGGTTAAGTTGTTCAAAGTCTGCACCATGTATGTATGTATTGTATGTGTAATGATATGTGTGCACAGTTTTTTGTTTGATTGGCTTTGAGCCAAGAGGTTAAGTTGTTCAAAGTCTGTACTGAAGAGGCCAAATGAAACAAATGTTAAAGGAAGTGATACCAGCTGCCAGTTCATTGTTAGTTGGGGGTAGTTTGGGTATATATTTAATACTTAGTGTAGGTTTGGGTTATTTTAAATAATTTGAATTATTTTCCTTTACAGTTTCAATGTACTTGTAGACCAGCTTTTTTCCCCCCAGTTTAATGTTGCTGTGTTTCTGTGATACAAAAATCAAGTACCAGGTATGCCTCTGTATGTGTGTTCCTGGTGAGGGGAAAAAATCTGGTTTGTTTATCTTTTTCAGTTTCACTATCACAAATTTTTGATAGCATTCCACAGGATGTGCTTGCACATGTGTTTCAGAGTCTTTCACTTGAATACATCAGTGCAAATAAGGGGCCTTTCACATACACTGGTGTTCTTTTCATAGAATTTTGATAAGGTCATTGTATGAGGGGTTGTTTGGTTTGTTGTTTTGTTGTTTTTTTTTATTAGAAAAAACCCCAACTTAATAGCATCCAGAAATCTGCAATATCATTGTATCTTCAGAAATTAATCATAATTTCAGTTTCGTTTTTTCTCATGAAATCAAAGTAATGGGCATCTCATCTGTGCCAAATGATTAACAGCAGTTTCTGTGTCAGTCAGGGTTTTCTGGTTAACAGCAGTTTCTGTGTCAGTCGGGGTTTTCTGGTTAACAGCAGTTTCTGTGTCAGTCGGGGTTTTCTGGTTAACAGCAGTTTCTGTGTCAATCAGGGTTTTCTGGTTAACAGCAGTTTCTGTGTCAATCAGGGTTTTCTGGTTAACAGCAGTTTCTGTGTCAATCAGGGTTTTCTGGTTAACAGCAGTTTCTGTGTCAGTCGGGGTTTTCTGGTTAACAGCTGTTTCTGTGTCAATCGGGGTTTTCTGGTTAACAGCAGTTTCTGTGTCAATCAGGGTTTTCTGGTTAACAGCTGTTTCTGTGTCAATCAGGGTTTTCTGGTTAACAGTAGTTTCTGTGTCAGTCGGGGTTTTCTGTTTTTGAAACAGAAAAATGTTGCTTGATTTTTCTCTCCGTGGTTTAAATGATTGTTTTCAGAAATGGAAGCTTATTCATTGTTATTCAGATTTTACTTAATCATATAGCAGCTAACTGTTGCTAGATTTCCTCTCTTTGTTTTTGAAATCATATTCTATTCAGAAATAAAAACTTAATCCAAAAAATCATTGCTTTGATCAATATGAACTGAAACTAAGCAAATTCATTCTCGGGTATTGTGTGTTCAGAAATGATTAATGTTCAACACTGGGGCCAAAAATTTCCTTTTTGCAATTTTTGTGACTGGTTGTTTGAAAATTTGCCAGTATTCTATAGTTAGCATAGCTGTAACTTAAACATGGTGTGTATGCTTAAAAAGTTGATAGTCGTGTTTTGAGTACATCAGCCTTCTGGGAAACGCTGGATAAATACATTGAATAAATTCCTGTTTAAACATGAATGGAAAGCTGGATAAATTCATTGAGTAAATTCCCGTTTAAACATGAATAGAAAGCTGGATAAATTCATTGAGTAAATTCCTGTTTAAACATGAATAGAAAGCTGGATAATTTCATTGAGTAAATTCCTGTTTAAACACGAATAGAAAGCAAAGGAAGAAAACAACTGAAGATTGACGTTTCTGAACTTTTGGAAAATTTTTATTGAAAATGGTGTTCAGTGGATTTTTTTCACAAGGAGTGTGTATTTCAAAGACATATCCAAGTTTTTTTTAAATGTTATTAAAAATATTCATTTACTTAAGTCTCCAGCTTTGCGAAAATGAGAGAGAGTATATCACATGCACATGTGGGAAAATGTGTGTAATTCAGTTTTCGTGTGCGTGTGTGTGTGTGTGTGTGTGTGTGTTTTGTGGTCGCACTCTCAAACCTGCATCACTATAAATACCTAACAACAACCCCCTAACCCCTCCCTCTCCCCCACGCCCCAAATAATCTCTTTGGACAACTCGCCTTTGACAGGTAAACGCTTCATACACGGCACATAAAAAGAAGTCAATAGAAAAATGTGTGTCAACGCACTGTCACGACTATTAACGTACACTCTGAAAATCATTCATACCCTCCCCCCGCACTCCCGCACCCGCTTCCCCCCCAAAAAAAAATCAAATGATAAGAAAGCAATGCGATCATACGATCTTTGTCACAGCAATACTTTCACACGAATGCACGTGGGACACGTCTGCCCCATAAAACGTAACGAAGCGGAACACCATGCCACACCACTGCCACTCAGCAATAATCCTGGCGACTGACTGACAAAGTGGTCGCCAGCTTGTTTTGATAAGGTACTGTGCCTTGAGAATGACCGCCGTCTTTATCTGTAAGAAAAGCAATGCCCCATTGATGGACAAAACTGACCAAAAACACAAGTGGCTTAGTGTCCCCTTGGGAAAACAGTTGGTGGCTTGTGTTCGTTCGTTCTCGGTTGCCGATGTGATTCTTTTTCTTCCTTTTTTTTCTTCTTTGTGTGTGTGTGTGTGTGTGTGTGACCACGAATTTTGAATGGGGTGTGGCCATAATTATGGGAACATGTTTTCGGCGGAAGTGTGAAAGTCGGGAGAGGCAAATAGAGATAGATATACAGATGGACACACAGATAAATATATAAATAGAGAGGGGGAGAGACAGAGAGAGATATACAGATGGACACACAGATAAACATATAGAGAGGGGGGGAGACAGAGATAGATATACAGATGGACACACAGATAAACATACAGAGAGGGGGGAGACAGAGATAGATATACAGATGGACACACAGATAAACATATAGAGAGGGGGGAGAGACAGAGATAGATATACAGATGGACACACAGATAAACATATAGAGAGGGTGGGGGACAGAGATAGATATACAGATGGACACACAGATAAACATACAGAGAGGGGGGAGACAGAGACAGATATACAGATGGACACACAGATAAACATATAGAGAGGGGGAGAGACAGAGACAGATATACAGATGGACACACAGATAATATAAATAGGGGGAGAGACAGAGATAGATATACAGATGGGCACACAGATAAATATATAAATAGGGGGAGAGACAGAGATAGATATACAGATGGACACACAGATAAACATATAAATAGGGTGAGAGACAGAGATAGATATACAGATGGACACACAGATAAATATATAAATAGAGATGGGGGAGACAGAGATAGATATACAGATGGACACACATATAAATATATAAATAGAGAGGGGGAGAGACAGAGATAGATATACAGATGGACACACAGATAATATAAATAGAGAGGGGGAGAGACAGAGATAGATATACAGATGGACACACAGATAATATAAATAGAGAGGGGGAGAGACAGAGATAGATATACAGATGGACACACAGATAACAATATAAATAGAGAGGGGGAGAGACAGAGACAGATATACAGATGGACACACAGATAATATAAATAGGGGGAGAGACAGAGATAGATATACAGATGGACACACAGATAACAATATAAATAGAGAGGGGGGAGACAGAGATAGATATACAGATGGACACACAGATAACAATATAAATAGAGAGGGGGAGAGACAGAGATAAAACAGAAGGATAGACAGAGATAGGCAGAGTCAGAGACAGGAACACACACACACACACACACACACACACACACACACACACACACACACACACACACACACACACACACACACACACTGGATGGTCAAAATCACTTTATTCAGACAATGAAGTGACACACCAGATTAGAAGCGAACAACACGATTAATGCAAATAACTTAACCTGTCAACATGAAATACCAATGAGAGATCATCATGAATTAACATACACAAACACAAGTTATGCATATACTAGACCACCAACGAGACGAGTGATTAACATTACCGTACACCTATTCTCATTATGTATACGAAAGACTAAGAAAGGAGGAGATTCGGTAGGATCAGAAATACATGTACCTTAATTCGTGATGCATGCGATAAAGCCTGCATTGTGTCGACACGGAACTTTTGGTAACTACAGCTGCAATCATTCTCCACTTCTCCACGTAAAAACAACCACCTGCATGAACCCACTGAGGTAAAGAAAGAGCAAAAACAAACAAACAAACAACAACAACAACAACAACACACACACACACACACACACACACACACACACACACACACACACACACACACACAATCAACACGAAAGTATTCAACATAACAAGTAAATCATGTACTCTTGACTCTCACCAAAGAGCTACTGAAAGGAAAAAGCAGAAAAGAGGCGTGAGCTCCTGTTGAGGAGAGGAGGTTGAGGAGCATCGTGAGGTCACTCCTGAAGCCGCAGGCAGAGAGAGAGAGAGATCACTATACCATCTGTCCAGAGAGCAGAGAGAGAGAGAGATCACTGTACCATCTGTCCAGAGAGCAGAGAGAGAGAGATCACTGTACCATCTGTCCAGAGAGCAGAGAGAGAGAGATCACTGTACCATCTGTCCAGAGAGCAGAGAGAGAGAGAGAGAGAGATCACTGTACCATCTGTCCAGAGAGCAGAGAGAGAGAGAGATCACTGTACCATCTGTCCAGAGAGCAGAGAGAGAGAGATCACTGTACCATCTGTCCAGAGAGCAGAGAGAGAGAGAGATCACTGTACCATCTGTCCAGAGAGCAGAGAGAGAGAGAGATCACTGTACCATCTGTCCAGAGAGCAGAGAGAGAGAGAGATCACTGTACCATCTGTCCAGAGAGCAGAGAGAGAGAGAGATCACTGTACCATCTGTCCAGAGAGCAGAGAGAGAGAGAGATCACTGTACCATCTGTCCAGAGAGCAGAGAGAGAGAGAGAGATCACTGTACCATCTGTCCAGAGAGCAGAGAGAGAGAGATCACTGTACCATCTGTCCAGAGAGCAGAGAGAGAGAGATCACTGTACCATCTGTCCAGAGAGCAGAGAGAGAGAGAGAGATCACTGTACCATCTGTCCAGAGAGCAGAGAGAGAGAGAGATCACTGTACCATCTGTCCAGAGAGCAGAGAGAGAGAGAGAGATCACTGTACCATCTGTCCAGAGAGCAGAGAGAGAGAGAGATCACTGTACCATCTGTCCAGAGAGCAGAGAGAGAGAGATCACTGTACCATCTGTCCAGAGAGCAGAGAGTGAGAGAGATCACTGTACCATCTGTCCAGAGAGCAGAGAGAGAGAGATCACTGTACCATCTGTCGAGAGAGCAGAGAGAGAGAGATCACTGTACCATCTGCCCAGAGAGCAGCAAGTTATCCTTGCGAGGCCACAACCCAGCTCAACGCTCACTGCCCCGGTTGTGGTCAAGACGACAGGACAGTTAATATGCCTTTCAGAGGTGTCTCCCCCTCTTTGTGTGTGTGTGTGTGTGTGTGTGTGTGTGTGTGTGTGTGTGTGTGTGTGTGTGTGTGTGTGTGTGTGTGTGTGTGTGTGTGTGTGTCCACCAGAATTTGCTGTTTCCGTAACAGCTTTTTTTTTTCTTTTTCTTTTTTAAATGGGGCCGGGGTTTTCGTTGCCGCTCTACATGCTAGAGGACATCATAAGTAAGTAGTCCCAGAGTTGAGAACATTTTGTGTTCTATAATTCTATATTTGGATGACTGATGATGGATGAATGATGATGGGGGTGATGAAGATGCAACTATGGGGGTGGGGGTGGGGGGTTTGGGGAGGGGGGGGCATTTCAGTTTGGGACTACTTGTCAAGGCACAGCTGGAGTCACATTCATGTACATAAAAACCTAGGACATACCTCTGACGTTGATCATACCATTAATTTTTCATCAGAAGAATTCACGACAAAAGCTGACCTGAACAAAAGCATAATTACAAATGATAAATAAAATTATACATAACAACAGGCGTACAAAACAAATCAAACATTTTTATTTTATATTTCTTTATAATAAATTATTTTATATTTTATTAACTCTTTCCATACGAACGGCGAAAGAGACGACGTTAACAGCGTTTCACCCCAATTACCATCATCAAAATATTGCAAGCGGAAGGCTCTTATACTGAAGAGGTGAATGTTGACAAAGAATACCACAATTCTGACAACGGAAGCTAAAGGTTGGGTCATTCAGACACCCACTGGACATCCGAGGGGTCCGTATAGAGGAGAAGAGAGGACTGGTCGTACTGAGTGAGTTAATGCAAACAGGCACCTCACACGTACTAGATAAAACAACAACAACAACAACACAAAATATAGCTAATACAACATAGCACGACCTTCCAATTTTAAAGTCCGGAAAAGCCCCCCCCCCCCCCCCCCCCCCCCCAGATATTCAAGCCTTCTTGAACAACAACAACACAAAATACAGCTAATGCAGGAAATAAGAACTGAAGAAAACAAAGAATGATAAGGGAAAGATCAGACACAAAGAGATCGATAGAAAAAAAACAACCCA